>NW_027331935.1:5356222-5572300 GCF_048418815.1 Hemitrygon akajei
AACCGAAGTTTACTGTGGTTTCCTGTCATGAAGAATATTTTAATTGCTGCGTTTCCAGAACAATTCGTGCACACATTCTGACAATGTCATTGCTGACCATGATGATCACGACATGATAATCCAGGCCCATCACTGACCAGACTAATAATACTGCATTGCCTCTGCTGACTTACCAATGACAAGCAGTTTAGAGAGAATCATTTACGAATGGACATTGATTTAAAGTGACGAGAGAGAATTAATAGGAAGTGGAGAGACCACTTTAACAGATTATGTGGCAGGTAAATAGAAAGAAGTACCCGAGAATGTGTTTGAGGGAAAACACATTCAGAACATTCAAAATGTATTTGGACTGTCCATGGATAGGAATCCTTAACGGTATAAGGTCCAGAGTGGGACAAATGAAGATAGCTTAGATGACATTAACCGCTTGGGCCACCGTTTCTCCAACACGTAACTAAGACTGTTTACTTTAACATGAACAGCTTCTGTGATTCTGTACCTGAGTTGTGCTTTCATTTCTGATTTTGGGCACTTGCAACAGTTGCATTTCTGTGATCTTTCATGGAGGGCAAATTATGCAAAATCACAACATTCACATGAGGTTATTTTGCTTGTCAATATATACAAGGACAGTTGGAAGCGTGAGACTGATGCATTGGGATAAAACCTGTCCTCTCAGACTACTGCTTTGTATCCATGAAAACAGCTCCAGGTGCCATACTCCGGAGTCCTCACCCCGGAAAGGGATACTGCTTCGGAAGACGACGATTCAAATGTGTTGCACCTCTTTCCGTTCGCTAATTCCCCAATACCGGAAGAACAGGCTCCTGACCCTTCCTCCGCTGAGTTGGAGAGGAGGGAGGGTGTTGAGGGGCAGAATGAGATACAGCCGGTAGTGGGGGCGGGGGGGGTCGAGAGAAGGTGGAACCTGAACACGAGGCAGAGGGCTCTCGGGTGAAGAGGGAATCCAGTGAGGGTCCAACAGGTAGACCTGCGATGTCCCCCCGTGGTGTCTGAGCCGGAAGGGACGGCAGTGGAGGTACGGAGGTCTCAGAGAAGTAGGCACTCCACGGAGCGATTGACATATGCAGCACCTGGAGAACTGAGTGTGATCTCTACCGCACTGCGAAGTTATGTTACTGCTTTTTGCACCTTGGTTAGGTTTTGTGTCTTGCAACAAACGTTGGGGAACTCTGTGAATGTCATGAGGGCATGACTTTTGTTGTGGGGAGAGAGTGTAGGGAGTTTCTTATTTTACTGCGTATGTTAATCAAAAATGGCTTCTTTGTTAAGTAAAAGTAGGAATGCTTTCTGCTGACAGAGTGCTTTCTCTCGCAGCTTGTTTGGGTTATAATTACTGATAATGAGATTTGTATTCATTTGTTAACCAATTGGGATAGATGTCAGTCTTCCTTTTGTGTCTGTGAGCTGTTGTTGGGCGGGTTTTGGGGAGTTGGAGAGGAGATCTCGAGGAAAGCGGACTGTGCTGGATGCGCACTGGTCGACCGCCGAGGTTGGTCTCAAGCGCGCGGGTCGTGGAGGTCGGAGAAGATCAAGTAGCGGATTCTAGATCTAGTTGTCAAGTGTACTGAAGATTATACCTTTGTTGCAGATCATCTCCACTCACTGCCTCATCGGCCTTCCATTGGTTCGCCAGTTCTGAATCCATGCAGCCAGGTACCACTGGATCCCAGGCCATCTGTCGTTGTGAATACTTGCACACGAGTCAAACTCCATAACAATTAATTTTCCAAATTTCGACTGTTCTGACTTTTTCATGGAAATTATTCTGGCTCATAAGGGACGGCCTGTCCTCACAAAACCCATGCTGTCTATTCCCAACCAGAATACGTTTCTCCAGATGCTTATAAACTCTGTCTCTAAGAAACCTTTCTTATAGCTTGCCCACCATTGAACTCTCAGAACTGCATTAGATTTCTTGGAAAAAAAAGGAATTGCATTTGACATTATGGTTACAGTTAGGTGATGACGCAAATGTCATGTCCTAAAGCGCAACGATATCTTCACTCGCTTTCTCGAAATACCTGAATTACAAACCTTGTAGCACCTGGGAAAGATATATTTTCTTTTTTTTCCCGATGTTCCAGCTTGTAATTCTAAGCGTCTGCATGCTCCAGCACATCTGCCCTTTTCCCCTGTATCCACATTCATCAATGTCGCACTCTCTGGAGAATATCAAAGCGAAATATCAGTACGGACCTTCACTGCCTCCTTGCACTCCAGACACATGCTTCTTCTTTCATTGCTGATCTCTCCCACTCTCTATATCGTCATTCTCCGCTTTCACACGTACCTGAATGGGACATGAATTCTCATGTCACGTTCGAACTCTAATAAGTCCATTGTTAAATTCCTCCTGGCTGCATTGTGTCCTTCTATAGCCCTGCCTAATCCTTTTTTCTCAAAACTTAAGTATATTTCTTCCTTCTTCTTGAAGAGATGTTCCTTATCTTTTATCAACCAGGGTTACTTTGGGGGGCAATCCGTTCCCTGCCAGAATTAAACAAGCCTACACTGCACCCCAATCTAGTGTTCCATTTAACTATCTCCATACTTCCGTTGTGCATTTGAAGTAACAAATCACGTCCCAAATTCCACTAGCATGTTCCTACCTGAGAGCATCAATTAAATACATACTGTCTCCTCCTATCCCAGTATAAGGTATTAGTAAATGTCGAATAGCTGCGCTCAATCGTTCTGAAATACTGATTCGCGGAGAGATCTGTTACCTGATCTGTTTCACTTTCCAATACTAGATCTAGGATGGACGGTTCGCTAGTCCGCCTGCCCGCTCATTGTGATAGGACTCCTTCCGGACGTAACCGAGAAATTCTGTCACATCTAAACCTTTGTAAAACAGAGGAAACGCCCATGAATATTAGTGAAGTTTAAGTTGTCTGCCACAACGCTGTGTAAAACTGGCACCAGTCCAAAATCTATCTCCCAATCTGTCACTGTCTGTGTGTTTTCTTTTCGTTTTGGTGATGGGAGCTCTGTACAGAATACTCTCAAACGAGTGTTTGTTCCCTTCCTACCTCTGAGTTTCACTCACAGTCTATTAACGTACAATCCCGTTACAGTGTCCTCCCTTTCCGCAGCGGTGATACTATCAAACTCTCCCTGTGTTGAAAAGATATTCATTTAAACTCTTTTTCCCGACTATAAACATTTTGAAATTTCTGACCCCGGAGATGTACAGAAGTCATTCCTTCCCTGGTGATTGAATTGACTTTATTTCCTCCACATACATGAGGAATAAAAGTATTTAGGTTACGTCTTCGTCTAAATGTACAATGTGCAATGTTAATCATTTATAATAAATTAATATCAATCGAAAAGTCAACGTAGCATAGAAAACCGTTCGAATCAGCGTGAGTTAATCAATCTGATGGCATGGTGGCTGAAGCTGTCCCGGAGACTGTTAGTCGTGCTTTCTATGTTGCATTACCGTTTCCCGGATGATTGCAAAGTCTCTGTGATAGTTTGGAATTCATTTATTTCAGGATGACAAGGGACACGTATGTTTGAATATATGACATATTTTCCAAATCTTCTCCTTTTGAAACTGTTTTATTCGAAAGCTCCGTTGAATTGCAATTGTAGCGGGCCTTATCTACACAGGTGACTATTTAATGTAAACACATACTTCATTCCATTCTTCAGCTCTTCTCTGAATTTCCTCTGTGTCAGTGTATAGATACAAGTATTGGTGCACATACTCAGAATTTGCAACATGAACCCAAATTGTTGTAGTATATATACCGGGGAACTCAGATATCTGTCCTGATAGAAATAGTTTTTCCACTTGCCATTTCAGGGAATGAGCTACATAGGGCATCCAAAATAAGATGAAATTTGCTGATATTGCAAACAATAAAATCATCGATTTTCTGCGGTTTTTCCACCTCGGTATCCTTCTGATTATCACTGCTGTTCCGAAGTCCTCTGCGAACTCTATTTGCCGCAATGATATGTCTTACCGTTAACCCACTGAACACTAGAATTAAGCCGATCGGTAGCAACGGTGTTAAAATGCTATCCCAGCAATTCGACTCCTTTCCACCCGGGTAAAGTAGCGTATTCATGAGTGAAGGCGCAACGCCACGGTATGTTGTCAATAATGACGTAAGGTTCAATGGCAAAGTAAAACGGGGCACTCCTCCCGCAGCTCACTATAACCACGGTCACCATAATTACCGTTGCTGTTCTTTCAGTACAGTATCGTTCTCCGAGCTTTCGACAACATATTTGCAATGAAACGATCGAAGGTAAAGCTGACCGTAAACCATACAGAACAGTCCATCGTTACAACTCTAAATACATCTGTCAGAGCGTATACAGGAGTGATGAGCAGGTATCTGGAAAAAATATAGATATTGTTGGTCTGTTGCACAAAAGCAACAACGATAACCACCATCAGATCCGCTGTTGCCATTCCAACCAGGTATCGAGTGATGCATTTGGAGAGTCCGCATTTTCCCCGAGATAGGATGACAATTGCCGTTAAATTAACTATAAGAAATTAGAAACAAAACAGGATTATCGTTAGCTACAACGGTCTGAATGCCCAGCATTCTTCCAATACTATGCAGGGTATGTTTTTAGTAGTGAAATGCAGAAATTCAATGTGTGCCGGCCCCATCGGTAGACTCCTGCTGCAGGAACTCAATGGACTGGCGACATTCCGACAGTTCAGAGTGAGACATCTGCTTTCTAGGACCCACCTACAGGTGAGCGGTCGATGGCTCCAGCAAACATCACAATGAGCAAAGCCATTTCCATTATTAAAGGTGACACAGCTGAAGGGTTTTTTTGAAGTGTAATTCAGGAGGTATACATCATAAGTTGTAATTTAGTGACTGATGGATAAAACGGACCTGCGTGTCGCTATTCGACGAGCAAGTCATTCGAAAAAGCTGCTGATCTGGAGAAGCGACCACTATCGCTCCAGAAAGCCGAGCAAGGTCCAACTATGAAGCTAACGGCAATAACGTGTTTGACAAAAGAGAAGGAAAAAAATCTTATCATCGAGAAGATATGGAAGCTGAATTAAAAAAATAAAATAAAATCAGATGCTTGAATCCTCAATTCTGGAAACAACTTTCAAGCGATGGTAGTATCTATACTGAGTACAAGTCCGAACAGTGCAGCGGAACAAAAACAAGACGACAGCACTTTACATAGAGTGACCAGCTCCAGTATCTTACCAGGGATACCGATCGCTACAATTGCAGGATAGAAAACGCCCGCGATGTTGTAAATCGCTGGATGTCCCATATTCCATCTGAATATGGAGTCCATTCGTACTCCAGAACGCTCCAAAGATTCGTATCGACCGGTGATCGGTTTATAGAGTTATATGCAATACAGTGTAATACCAGGGAGGCAATTAGTGTGATTATTACATCAGTCGCATTAGGGACAACCAGTTACACAAACACTTCCATTAAATTATTTTTTCTCCCTCTGTTATCGAGACATGCATTCATATCCCCAAGGGATGTTACGTTACTATCTTTTAAACAAAAGATAATATGAACGTTGCCAATTTAATTTCCAAGACACCTGCCTTCAACTGTTTAAATGGGACATCTTCTAATCAGTGTTGTTTTCAAACATAGACAATCATTCTGAACAATGAACATGGACACCACCTTCCAATAGATTGATTTTGTCACATCGGCGGAGCACATTCGCTTCTGACGTTGGGATCGGGTCATTAGCTCGGCAGGTGAAATGGAGTACACGTTATTGAAGGGGAAGATAGGATCATTTTCATTTTCGCTTGTTCTGGTCATTTACTGTCTTTGAATGACGAAAGTCACAATAATAAGGCCCAAGGGACCTTTGACCTTACTCTGAGAACAGTGGTCTAACCCGACAGTCAGTGTACGTCAGTGTGTTAGATTATGTCTGAAATTCCGCGAGAGATTAGTAAGGTATGCGACCTTGCAAGGAAGAATTTATAAGACTCCAAAGTAAAATAAAGCATTGGTATGATAAGGAGCCAGGGATGTTTGAAGTTAGGGATAAAGTCCTGGTTTTATTTCAGTTAGTGAAAGGTGTGGATGACATTGAAAACCCAGTGGCTTATTTCTCCAAGCAATTTAATGTACACCAGAAAAGGTATGCCACTGTGGAAAAGGAGTTACTATCACTTATTCTGCTTTTTACAACATGTTGAAGTTTATATTTGTCCTGCGGAGAAGCCACTGATAGTTTACACAGGTCATAATCCGTTAGTTATACCTGATTAACATGAAAAATAAGAAAAGAAGGTTGTTGAATTGTGTGTGTGTGTGTGTGTGTGTGTGTGTGTGTGTGTGTGTGTGTTGTGTGTGTGTGTGTGTGTGTGTGTTGTGTGTGTGGTCTGTGTGTGTGTGTGTGTGTGTGTGTGTGTGTGTGTGTGTGTGTTTGTTAATTGCTAACCTGTTTGATATATTTGCATTAATATTACTGTATTGCGCCAGTTTACTAATAAACACTATTAGTTTATAGCAATACCAGACTCCAGTGTGTTTTCCATTTCTGCTGGTTCCTTAACCCTTAACGTGACGGAAGAAATCACCCGAAAGTGTACATTTTATTATATTTTGCAAATGTCTTTGGTTTGTATTATTCCGTACATAGCGAAAGGTATCTATCGTGTTACATTATCCCACTCTTCATCGTGGAGAACCCCCTTACGGCCCAACCCAGAATTACTCTGCTTTCACCCCACACTTACTTTGACCTCAAGAGCACGGAATCCCCGAGCCCAGGAGCACCGCTCATCCCACTCCGCCATCTCTTGGGTCGCCATACCGAGATGAACGCCATAAACTCAACTGTCTGCCCAAAATGGGAGCGAGGCCTATGTACACAGTCGCGGGATATTCCCCTGCTCCTACTTGCTCAGTTCCTTGGACAAAAGCCTGCGGTAAGTTCGAAAGGCCACACAGGAGGTTGGGGTGTTTTGCGTATCGGGTAGAATGGAGCGGAGTGGTATGGGTGGGGGTGTAAGAGGTGTTCCAGGATAGAGGCGACCATGATCCGCGCCATTTCCTCATTAAGAGAGGAGATGTCTTCCTCCCGGACTTTCCGTAATCCCTAAGTCCGGCCTGGCTCTAGGCTGTCCTGGCCTCTGTCTGCGACTCCAGTCTGGACAAGAAGATGGCTATGTCTCCGGTTGCGTCCTCCCTGGGAGCTTCCGTCTCCTGCCGGCAGCCAGGGCGACCGTGCTACCCGAGAAGCGCAGGATTGAGTGCAGAGAGGGTGATCGCTGTGGAGAGTGGGAAGTGAGGGTCAGGTCGGAAGAAGGACGGGAAGGTGCCCTGCAGATGGGAAGAAGTGCAGGGGAAAGATGTTCATCAGATCGATTGCGACAATATGGCAGGTGCGCGTGCGGCTGTTTGATAGGGCGGGGTGCATCGATTGAGGCGTTCCTTCGGCACGGATGGGAAAGGGGAAATTAAAGAAACGGTGTGGAAAGGAGACAGAGTGGGCGGAGTAAGTGAGAGGGGAAGTGTTGAATGTTTCAGAGGAACTAAAATGTTGGTGCTGCGATCCCAGAAAACCCTGCAGGCAGGATATCCCTCTAACCCCTCAGGGATTTTCTCTGACTCTGACTTCTCCATCCTCCCTCATCCCAATCCCTCTCTCAACATCTAGTCTCCCTATCTCCTGACGAAGGGTCTCGGCTCGAAACGTCGACAGTGCTTCTCCTTATAGATGCTGCCTGGCCTGCTGTGTTCCACCAGCATGTTGTGTGTGTTGTTGTTTGAATTTCCAGCATCTGCAGATTTCCTCGTGTTTGCTCCCTATCTCCTTTCCCCAGTACTTTTATCTCTTGTCTCTCTGTAACCCACAGTTTCTCTCCCCGCACCTGTATCTAAACTATCTCTATTCCCCCAATTCGATCTGCCCCGACACACTCTAACCCGTTTATCTCTCTCCCTCCATTCTCTCTTCCTATCCCCACCCCGTCTCTTTCTCCACACACTCTCTCCCCAGTCACTCTCTAAGCCCCTACTCTCTCTCTCTCTCTCTCTCCTCTCTCTCTCTCTCTCTCTCTCTCTCTCTCTCTCTCTCTCTCTCTCTCTCTCCTCTCTCTCCTCTCTCTCTCTCTCTCTCTCTCTCTCTCTCTCTCTCTATATATATTATATATATATATATATATATATCTATCTATATATATATATATATATATATATATAGTGTCTCCTCCTCAGTCTCTCACTGACTCTCTCTCTCTCCATATCGTCATCCCACGACGCTCTTTACCCATCTATCTGGTACCCCCAGCTTCCCCTCCTTATACTTGTCTCTCTACTCATCTTTCTCTCACTTTCTTGGTCCTCTCCCCTTTCCCACTCCATCTCATTCCACAGTGTCTCTCTCTCCCTACCACTCATTACCGTCTATCACCATAGAATCTCTATCATTCACCAGCATCTCTCTCTGAGAATCCCACTGATTCTCCGTTTCTCTCTCCCGCACAACCTCTCCCATGTCTATTTCCTCCCATGTCTATTTCTTCCGTCCTTCCCTCCTCGTACTCTTGACCCCGTGTCGCTCAACAGTCACCAGTTTCCTTTCCCTTCCTACGCTTTTGTAACTCTTCCTGTCCCGCCTTAGAACCACAGAACACTACAGCACAGAAAACAGGCCATTTGGCCCTTCTGGTCTGTGCCAAAACTTTATTCCGCTAGCCCCATTGACCTGCATCCTGTCCATAAACCCCCAGACCTCTCCCATTAATTTGTTCTTAAAACTTAAGAGTGAGCCCGCATTTGACACCTCAGATGGCAACTCGTTCCACACTCCCACCACTCTCAAAGTGAAGAAGTTTCCCCTACTGTTCCCGCTAAGCCTTTCCCCTTTCAACCTAAAGCCATGTCCTCCCGGATTTATCTCTCCTGATCTGTGGAAAGAGCCTATTCACGTTTACTCTGTCCGTACCCTTTAAAATTTGTAAACCTCTATCAAACCTCCCTTCATTCTTCTACGCTCCAAGGAATGAAGTTCTAACCTATTCAGTTTTTCCCTGTAACTCAACTCGTGAAGATTCGGTAACATCCTGGTAAATCTTCTCTGTACTCTTTCAATCTTGCTGATATCCTTCCTATAGTTAGGCGACCAGACGGTACACAATACTCCCAAATTTGGCCGCACCAATGTCTTATACAACCTCACCATAACATCCCACCTCCTATACTCAATACTTTGATTTATGAATGCCAGGATGCCAGTCACAACCCTGTCTATCTGTGACGCCACTTTCAGGGAATTATGTATCTGAGCTTCCATATCTCTTTATTCCACTGCACTCCGCAGTGCGCTGCCATTTACTGTGTATGTCCTACCTTGCTTTGTCCTTCCAAAATGCAACAGCTCACACTTGTCTGCATTAAATTCCATCTTCCATTTTCTGACCGATTTTTCCAATTGATCCAAATCCCTCTGCATGCTTTGAAAGATTTCCTCGCTGTCCACAACGCTTCCAGTCTTAGTGTCACAAGCAAACTTGCTGATCCAATTTACCACTTTATTATCTGGATCATTGATATTGACAACAAATAACAATGGTGTCAGCACAGATCCTTGAGGCACACCCACTAGTCACAGGCCTCCAGTCTGAGAAGCAATCATCCACTACCACTCTTTGTCTTCTCCCAGAAAGTCAATTCCGAATCCATTTTACAACCTGTCGATGGATTCCTAGTGTCCGAACCAACCTCCCATGTGGGACCTTCTCAAAGGCCATAAAGTCCATGTAGTCAACATGCACAGCCTTTCCTTCATCTACTTTCTTGGTAACCTCCTCGCAAATCTCTACAAGATTCGTTAAACACAGTCTACCACGCACAAAGCCAAGCAGACTATCTTTAATCAGCCCTTGGTTGTCCAAATACTTGTATATCCGATCTCTCAGAACACCTTCCAATAATTTACCTACTACTGATGTCAGGCTCAGAACCTTAAGTCTCTTTCTACCCCACAGACCCTTCCACTCTCCACTGTCTATGTCTCCCCGTCTCTCTCTAACCCAGGTGTCTCTCCCCAACTCTGGTGTCATTTCCCAATCCTGGTGTCTCTTTCCAATGTCGGTCTCTCGTTCCCGCATTCTCTCTCCCCTCAGTCTCTCTCCGACTCCAGTTTGTCCCTATACTAGCCTCTCACTCGCTCAGTCTCTCTCCCTACCCACCGCCATCCCGTGCCTCTCTCTGCCATTCGATTCCCAGCAGTCCGCCACCTCCCCCGTCACCCCGTCACTCGCTGGGCCCGCAGTATCTATTTCCCACGTCTTCCTCTCCCTACCGGTCTCTCTCTCTGTCTTGGTCTCACTCCTTCTCTTTTCAGACGCACTCCTTCGCCACTCTGATCTCTTTCCCTATTTAAAGCTCTTCGCACCCCTAGTCTCTCTATTCTCCACTCTCTCATTATACCTCGTCTGGCTCTGCCCCCAGACTACCTCTCTCCGAGCCTCTCCTCCTGTCTCTCGCTCTCTACTCCAGTCTACTTCTTGCTGTGCATCCTTTTCCCGTCTCCCTCTCGCCGCCGACTATCGCTCTCTGTCTTCTCCTCCCCGGTAATCCATCTCTATCGCTCATTAACCTCCCTGCCGTCTCTCTCACCTGAAGTCTCTCCGCTCTCACAACCGGCACTCTCTCTCTCTACCCTCAATGCTTCTGACACCGCAGTTGCTGCTTCACTCCCCATTTTCCTCTTTATCCCGTCTCTCTTTCTGTTGACCGTCTCTAACTCATCTTCCTCGCCCACAACACCCTCTCCTCCCCGATCTCTCCAGTCTTCCTCTGTCTCTTTGTCCCTCTCTCTCCCCAAGTCTCACTTTTCCCAGTCCTTCTCACCTCCCCCATTCCGTCTGCACTCTGTCTCTCAGCACAGTGTCTTTCTCACCTTCTACTTTCTCTTCCATTCAATTTCATCGTCACTCTCCCACTGTTCTCTCTGCCCCCCATCACCATCTCATTTCTTGCATTCCCGTCTCTCTCGCTTTCCTCAGTCTCTCGTTTCCCCGCCTCTTTCTCTTCAACAGTCCCTCTCTCCCCTGTCTCTCTCCGCAGTCTCTACACACGCCCCCACTCTCGCCCAATCTTTCTCTCTCAGCCCATTCTCTCTCTCTTCTACTCCATCTTCCTCTCAGTTCTCTCCTCTCGTCTCTCTCTCTCTTTCCCTTTCAGTCATTCATCCTCCCCGTCTCTCGCCCCGTAGCTGCCCCCTATTCTCCCCGTCTCTTTCCCGTCTTCCCTTCTCTCCGTCTTACTCTTCCCGTCTTTCTTTATTCCCCATCTCTCTCTCTATTGTACCCCGTTTCTCTCCCTATCTCCGCGACTCTCTTCCCCTTCTCGCTCTCTGCCTCACACTTCTCTCTCCATCCCTGTATATCCCTCTCTGTCAAATCCATCTCAGTCTTTCTGAGCCCAGTGTGCTCCCCTCAACACTCTCCCACGTCCACCCATCTCCCCTCTCATGTCTCACCCAACTTTCTCTCTCTCTCTCTCTCTCTCTCTCTCTCTCCTCTCTCTCTCTCTCTCTCTCTCTCTCCTCTCTCTCTCTCTCTCTCTCTCTCTCTCTCTCTCTCTCTCTCTCTCTCGCTCTCTCCGTGCCTAGGATTGCTCCCTCACTCACCCACCACTCCCATCCCTTTCTCTCCCAGTCTCCATTCTCTGCTTCATTCATCTCTGAATGTCTGCAAATTCCAGACTCCGAACACTGGACGAAGGCTGCTTATCTTGTAGACAATTGTGTCTCAGTCACCAATACACAATAAAAGAGACGAAGTGCTATCCTGGAATGAACATGAGGAGAGATTCAGTATCGGTCTGTGAAGTGGCGGTGGAGGTGATGGGTTTGTACACAGAAAGTGGAGAGGAGAAGTGAGTCTGAGAGAAATTAGGGGTGCAGGGAGTTAAAGAGGTGAGGGAGGGTGAGTATTAGGGTGACGGGGAAAGAAGAAGGAGATTAGGGAAGGGACGGTAATAGATGGAGTTGTGAGACTGAAGAGGGTGTGTTGAAATGGGGTGGAGTGGGACAGAGAGAAGGTGAGCTCTCTGTGTAGAAAGGAGCGAAGAAAATTGTCAGGTAACTGCTCACATTCAGACAGGGTGTTGAGGGCGTTCCATTATCTCTGTCCGACTCACAGTAAACCTTACAATGATATATCTTATCAGCAAAAACAGGATTCAACATGATTGAAGCATGTGCTGTTCTGTTACGAAGTACACACCACTAAACTGAAATGAAAGCTCAGACCAGAAATATGAAGATATCATCAGTATAGAGGAAAAATATAAGCGATGTTTGAGCATCACCTTCAAAGGACGACATCCCCTTGATTTCAGCAGAGTAGCTGTCTTCAAGGAAGCGTCCATCGCCTGCCTCAAAGTTGGAGGTCTGTTCCCAGAAGGAGTGGTTCCTTGTAGCAATACAGGGCCAGGTTGTTCACATAAAAATATCAAATATACACAACAAAGATCCACACATTCAAGACGATAAAAGCAGAAAATGCCAAGATAACCAGAGACTGTCCAACACATTAGAGAATCCTGCAACAGTTTAACTCAATCTGATTACTTACAGAGGCAGAACCAAGTGGCAAACAGCATACACCAAAATCAAGAGCTTGGATGGAAATTTATAAGAAATCTGGAAGTGAGATGACTTTACCTCCTTAAAGCAGAGTCGGCAGTGCGCTTTTCCGCAGAAATGTGCACAATTATTTTTAGAATAATGTGCCGTTAAACATTTCTCTGTAACAGGTTCATCTAACGCGATTTACAACTGTAATATTTACTGTATGTTCGAGCAGACTTTTAACATCGTTTCGTCTCATTCTTAAGAAAAGGACTTAAGTCCGGACTGAGATGCATTTCTGCCGATTCGGTCTTGAATGTCCCCAGATGCTGACCCGCTCCCTCATTGCCGAAAGTGTTGTGGCGGTGAAGAGGGCGAGAATATGGTGCAAAAACAATAAAGTCAAAAGTACGATGAGTTTAATAATTGATAGCAGGTGGAGGTCACGGTCTACGGGTCCCGTGATGAATCTCTCTCGGGCTCTAAACCAGTTTTATTCCCCCACACGTCACCCCCCCCCCACACCCCGCTGCCACGTTCTCCGATGACTGCCAGTTCTCCAGTGTCAAGATAGAAAATATTGCGATCAAGGCAAAGAAGAATTTAGATAGTTTGTTTATTAATTAGTTGAATAATTGAACCGAGCGGATATTTCGCTGCGCTGATGAACTGCTCTCTGAACTTGGACTGAGTTACCCCATAAATAAATGTGTTTGTGCAGCAACTTAATATCAACAGCATCTCTCCGGTGTGTTGAAGGATGTATTCCGAATTGTTGTAGTTGTTTGGATCTAGTCCGGCAATAATGTAATAAAGGAATTGGGCAACTCCTACCGACCCACAGGATGATGAAGCTTCCGGAGATGGTGAGGAGTAAGATCACAGACCTCCTCCTGCTCTCCATCTCCGGGTCACTGCGGTTCTCCCCCCTTACTCTGACCTCGCAGACCCTTACGTACGCGACTAGTCAGTAAGATATGCCTGATTGTCAGAGTGTTGAACAGCAATATTAACGCGAACGGGAGTAATGGCGTTAGAACAGCCGAAAGCCAGTTATATCCCACCCACCCGGAATCCGTATAGTAATTTGGCTTTGGAATACAGTCCCAGGGTTTATTTTCAATCACTTTCACTGGACTATACACAAATAAGTAGGGCACATTTTTAAAACAGAGGAGAACGCCGGTTGTTGTCAGAAGCACAGCCGCAGTTTTCCCAGTACAACACTTTCCTTTCCACTTCTGACAGCAGATGGCGACAAAGCGATCAAACGTAAAAGTGACGGTGAACCAGACGGACCATTCCATGGCTGCCATTCCCAGGGCAGAGGTCACACTGCAGGTGATGTCCAGGAGAGTCCTGGGGAGGTAATTATAACTGACCCGTCGCAGTATGACCTCAATGATGATGGTTAGCAGATCCGCCGTTGCCATGGCCACCAGGTAACGAGTGGTGCACGTTGAGAGCCGCACTTTCCCCGGGACAGGATCACAATCGCCACTAAATTCACTGAGGGAACAGCAAAAAGAATGGGTTAATTATTGCGTCGTTGCTCCGTGGGTCTCAGGACGGAGTTGAACTTGAAATGAGGAACAACCAAACTTTGCAGACAGCTCATTTCTGAAGGTAAAATAAAAGAGCAAAGAGGAATACGCAGGCGCCTCAAACGTCTGCCTGTTGGTGAAAGTGTATGGTATTCGGTACTTGAAGAGGAGCAGGGTTTCAGAACGAAACATTGTTAACTGATCCCCCAGGGAACTTTGGGAAAATCAGTATAAATCTCCCACCATTGGGTTTTTGACTGCTGTATGCAGCCTTGATACCTGCGGTAATTTTCTCGGCGATCATTCAGCACCGATGTTCTGGCATTCTCCCCTTACAACGAAGCCCCGCTCCCTGTTTTGGCTTTTTCAATTTTCAGAGTTCAAAGTCCAAAACAAATGTATTTCCCCATTACTGTCCTCCTCGACTCCCCGCTTGTCAACCGCCACCAGGGGGTACCGCTTGGCTTTTTTCTTTTAAATTCTGCTGCTACTCTTGGACCCGGATCTTGCACAGTCTGTCACGCTTTCCGATCAGAAACTTCTCGTTTTCGTTTTTACAGATTCTGCCCGTCCCACTGAATTTCCAGGTACTTTATACGTTAGTGCCTAAACCATCCAATTATCAAAGGAAAAACAATGTAGGTACTTCAAAACATCTGCTTTTTTTCGGGTTGACTCCAAGGAACTGCGGTCTTATTCTACTTGCTTCGGTGATTATTGTTCCAGAGCGGAGTGTCACATGAACCTTACCCCGTCGGACCAATAATGGACACCGCTGGGTTGGCTCTGAACTCTCTCTTCACTTCACAAAATAGAGCGTGGAAGCAATTCCTGGCACAAAGACCCGACATGAATGTTCAAAACTCCGGTTCGTTCGGAGTCTAACGCACAAATGATGTCTACCGCTCTTCCCAATTTCATCCGCGAATCCCGCATTCGCCCTTTGAAACTTGCAGCAATATCTTAAGGTACAGCGAAATACCTTTAAATCTGAATTTAAAGCATGTAGCAGTATCGATACGGAATAACACCAAGTAGCCCGTAAAGGCTCCGAGCGCACTGAATTGTCGAGTTTACTTTGACAACGGCTTTACATTGATAAGCTGTCTGCCATGAATCCCGCAAAATCTCCCCGATCTTCCACTTCACTTCTGTTTCAACTGTCGGTTTATTTCAGCCGAGGCCACCGATTAAACCTCAATGAACCTTCTGCACGAACACAGGGTTTTGTCACAATGTCTGCACCACAGTCACTGATACACCGGCATCACAGAGCTGTCGGTAACTGAACCGCGCGCACAGAACTGCACATGTTAGTTTGCCCATGTTCTTACCAGGAACACCGATAACAGCAATGGTCATATAATATATCTTTCTGACACGGTAAAATGCTTCAAGCATGCTGAGTGAGATTCCGTCTGTCTTCCAGCTGCCCGCGATCTCGCTGAAGAAACTCTGAGCTGATGGATCCCCACGGTGATTCATTTATACTCGCTCCAGCACACTGAATATTCAATACTACGCAAGGCTGACTTGTCTCTCAACAGCTGGCGTAGAAATAAACATGATGCAATTCAAGAAAAATCCCAATTGCGATGAGTTATATATAGCTTGACAAGAAATTGCAAAATCTGAAAGACGAATAAATGACGATTGCAGAAGTCAGTGAAATACAGGGTATTGTTGCGAAACACCAGGTTTCAGGATTGTTGCTGTTTATCTTGTCCATTCCATGGACTTTGTCATTATAGACCCATTCTGTACTGTCAGTGGGTTGCTGTGTTTGATTCGGTGAGTTTTCTCGGTTATAGATCTTGCTATAGAAATATATTTAAAAAAATGTTTGTACGTGTGGTGAACTACATATACCTGTCTGGACACGCCCCCTGCTGACTGCTCCTGTGGCTCCTCCCACAGACCCCGGTATAAAGGCGATTGAGGCCTGAGCCCGGCCCCTCATTCTCCAGGATGTGGTATGGCGGTCACTACTGCTTGTTCTTTCTTCCAGTCAATAAAAGCCGATATCTCGACTTCACGTCTCAGAGAGAGTTATTGATGTGCATCAGTACGTTCCTATAATATAGCGAAGAGCCTTAAACTGATATCACATCCAGGCTTACGAAGATGTGACTCACGCATAGAGTTAATCAATTTAATTGCAACTTGCACTAAATGCTGGAGGATCTCAACAGGTCAGGTACTATCTATGAAAATAAATAAACAGTTTCTAGATGAGATCTTCGTTCTACTTAATTAACGCTTCAGCCCAGCTCTATCAACAAACAGCGGAATATCCCTGTGGCCAACCATTTCAATTCCTTTCTCCACTCCCAGTCCGAAATGTCGCTCAATGGCTTCCTTTTCTGCCACCATAAGGCCAGTCTCCTCACCTGTCCATTGCTTTCTCCTGGTCCCCTCCCTCTTTCCCTTTCTCCCATGATCCACTCCCCTTTCCTGTCAAATTTCTTCTTCTCCAGCCCTTTTCCCTTTTCACCCATCACCTCCCAGACTCTTATTTCGCCCTCCTGCCCCACCCACATGACTACAACTTCAAGTGTCCCTCCTCACACTCTCCCTAACGTTTTATTCTGCCATCTTTCCCTTCTCTTTGCAGCCCTCAAGAAGGGACGGCCCGAAATGCCGTCAGTTCATAAATTTTCATAGATGCTACCTGACCTGCAGGGTTCCTGCAGCATCTTGCATGCGCATCAAACTGATATGCATGCAAACAGGGGAATATCTGCAGATGCTGGCAATTCAGAGTAACGCCCTCAAAATGCTGGAGTAGGGTCTCTTCGCGAAACGTTGACGGTCCACTCGTTTCCATTGATGCTGCCTGGCCCGCTGAGTTTTGGTAGCATTATGTCTGATATGAACGCAGTCCCAAACATAGTAAACTTTCTCACATCTAAGTTCACATCAGTATGAAGCAAAGTAATCAATTACCTCGAAATAGTTCAAATGTTTAAACTGACATAGCATCTGCATTCATTAAATTTGCAACAACAGTGACAATTGCTCTGCAGATATATTAATTGGTAAGGTTCTTGATAGTGAGCTCATTTGTCATATTTACCTACTTGACAACTGGAACTGAACTTTCACTGTGAATGTAACACAACATTGCATAAAGTGTTTTCATTCCCTGACGTGCTACCACGATGTACTTATGTATTGAATGGATGTAATGGTAAGTCTTAATGCTAGCAGTGTGGAGGATCAGGGGGACCTTGGAGATCGAGGTGATAGGATGCTCAAAGCAGCTGCGCAGGTTGAATTTATTAATCGTGGAACTAAATTTGGGAGCAAAGAGGTGATGTTGCAGCTATATAGGACACTGGTCAGACCCCACTTGGAGTACTCTGCTCATTTCTGGACGCCTCACTACAGGAAGGATGTGAAAGCCATTGGAACGGTGTGGAGGAAATTTACAAGAATGTTGCCTGGATTCGGGAGCATGCCTTATGAAAACAGGTTGAGTGAACTCGGCCTTTTCTCCTTGGAGCGACGAGAGATGAGAGGTGACCTGATAGAGGTGTATAAGATGATGAGAGGCATTGATCGTGTGGAAGTCAGAGGTTTTTTTTGTATTTTTCCATGGACTGAAATGGTTGCCACAAAGGACACAGGTCTAAGGTGCTGAGAAGCAGGTACAGAGGAGATGTCAGGAGTAAGTTTTTTTTTACACAGAGAGTGGTGAGTGCGTGGAATGGGCTGCCGGCAACGGTGGTGGAGGCAATACGATAGGGTCTCTTAAGAGACTTTTGGATAGGCACATAGAGCTTAGAAAAAGAGAGTGCTATGGGTAAGCCTAATAATTTCTAAGGTAGGGACATGCTCGGCACAACTTTGTGGGCCGAAGGGCCTCCATTGTGTTGTAGGTTTTCTAAGTTTCTATGACTGAACTAAGTAGCGCGTACTTTGGCACACTTACATTCCTGACCCAGTTCCGAGGGTGATTGTTACTTAGTTTCTCTTTTTTCCGGAATCTACTTCACTGGATCAATTCTACTACTCCATGCTTCAGACCTTGGTAGAATATCTTTCACCTGATGCAGGTTGGGTCATATGCGGGTCATAAATTGGCAAATGTCTATGGACAAAACAAGCCGCTCTTTCGAAGGGAATAAAGTGGAAGCATGAGTTATCGTGGTGCACAGACATGTAAATCACATCTAAAAACTGCTCGAGAGTTATTCGAGGATAAAATGCACATGGTCGGAAGCTGCTGTGCAGTCAGTGTAGAGTAAATAGGTATGTGTACACCCAATGGCTTTTCCGTACCACCCCCCCCCCCCAAAAAAAAACAATAGGGAAGATAACACCCGGCAATAGGAGCCTACACTGGCCTCGCTCTCCTCTTCATCCTAATGTAATATTTAATTTTTCGATCTGGGCATTATCCATTTCTCCGATGGTTGGTCTCCTCAGATTTGTCGCAGCCTGTGTTTCTGAAATCCTCTACTCCTGTCTGTTAGCTTATCAGATCAATCCGTTAATATGCAATTTCAGTGAATCCAGCATTATGGCTCTTTCCCCGACACGTGCAATACAGGTGATTTCTCCTGTTCTGTTCAACTCAGACTGGTTCAAGCCAGCTACACCAGGTCAGTCAAACACTGGCTTCTACAACCAGGTCATAGTCTGTTCCTTCTACAGGCTAGCTTAGTCCAACCAGATCAGACAAACACTGGGCCCAGACCACCAGGTCACTGAATGTTCCGCCTACAAGCCTGCTAGTTGTCGTTGTTGTTGTTGTTGTTGTTGTTGTTGTTGTTGTTGTTTTATTTTTCATTTTTCTTATCTGAAAATGGTTTAGCAGATCACCAGCAACAATAAATAACAAAACTCATTGTGTCCACTTGCAGTTGCTCTGATTAAGCCATGCCTGATAAGAACCTTCATTCATGCGACCACGTGGAAACACAGAATTATAAAAATCTAGAGCAAATTACAGGTCCTTCAGCCCACAATGTTGTGCCGACCATGTAACCAACGCTAAAAACTGCCTAGAATTTCCCTACCGCATAGCCCTCCATTTTACTAAATCCATGTAACTATCTGAAAATCTCAGAAAAGACCCTATTGTATCCACCTCTACCAAAAAAATAATTGTTTCTTTGTCGAGTTACACTGTCCTTGTCTCGTTTCTACTTACTGATCTATAGATTATAGTTCTTTCTGGAAAATACATCCATTTTTCCATCTGTCGGTGTGTCAATACATCTATCTATCTAGAAGTTTGTTAGTCTGCCTGTCTGTTTCGTTGTCTGTTTGTCTAAAATGTCTATCATCTGCTAATCTGCCGGATATTGCGAATCTGAGTGAGCGGTCTTCACAAGGAGATGGACAACGATAAGCAGTTTCGGAGATGGAAAGGCATCTTTACTCAATCTTTCTGCATCACTGTCCATAAGTTGTACACGCTGGGACGTTCCTTCAAGGGAAACTTGTACTAAAAGGTCTCGTGCTGAGCACTCAGTGTTCAATCGTAAGAGTTCCATTTCTGACAATACTGTGTTACGATACGGCAACGATGAACATAGAATTGAGATAGGTTTTTTCTTTATAAACAAATAAAACTTTTTATTAAACACTTCTCAGAAAAAAAACCCAAAAGTAAACAAACGACTAACTTAACCGGAAGTCAACTGCTATGCGGCAGCTCGAACAGTTCTTAAAACGAGAAATGCGAACACAGTTCTTAAAAGTAGTAAATGCAAAAGTCCAAATGATTTACACAGGCAATTGGGAGAGATTTTCCTAGAAGTAACGAATTCCTCGACGTCACGATGTAACTGCTGATCCCAGCCAAAATATGCCTTGCCCAAAGGATTTACGACGAAGGAAATAAAACGGCTTAAATGGACTGACAAGTTCCTTTTGGCGAATAATTCACTAGCCCAGTCGTTTCTGCTCTTACAGCAGGGACTATCGTGGGTACAGAAAAGTAAGCTACCGGATGCTCAACCTCATCACCCTCATTCCTTTGCATTAATACTGCACGTGCAGCCTCATCGCTAGCATCTATAGCTAATGAAAAAGGTTTTTCAAAGTCAGGTGCCCAGAGCACAGGTTGATGACATATCATAGTTTTCAAATTTTCAAATGCTTCTTGACAAAGCACTGTCCACTCAAACTTTTCATTCTTCTTCAAGAGGTTAGTTAATGGAAGGGCAATATTAGCAAAAATTCTTACAAAATTTTCGGTAATATCCTACCATTCCCAATAATCATCTGAGAGTGTTTTTCCAAGTTGGAGTGGTGATCTGTAAAATTGCCCAAACTTTTACCTGAACAGGAGCTACCTTACCTTGATCCAGAACATAACCAAGGTAAGTCCCAGTGGCATGACCAAATTCACTTTTAGCTTAATAGTTAAGTTAGCTTTTGAAAGCCTTTCAAATAGTTTCTCCACCGCGGTAATGTGTGCATCCCAAGTATCATTTCCTGTAACTAAATCGTCAATATTAGCACATTTATCTTTTAAACCCTGAAGCACAGAGTTAATCATCCGCTGGAAAGTACCTGGGACATTCTTCATCCCAAATGGAAGAACATTATATTCATATAATCCAGATAGAGTTACAAATGCAGAAATCTCTCTACCTCTATCCGTTAATGGAACACACCGATACCCTTTCAATAAATCAATATTTGTAAGGAATTTTGCTTTTCCAACTTTATCTACACAATCATCTACTGTAGGAATTGGATACGCATCTGTTTCGTTATAGCATTCACCTTCCTTAATCCGTACAAAACCGAATAATACCGTCTGATTTAGGCACCATAACACAAGGTGAACTACAATTCGAGTTAGAAGGTCTAATAATATTATTCTCTAACATATATTTAATTTCTTTCTCAGCAAGTTCACATTTTTCCATGTTCATCCTATATGGATATTGCTTTATGGGTTTGGCATCTCCAACATCGACATCGTGTGAAGCTACTGTGGCTCTTCTAAGAACGTTCGGAAATAAATCATTATACTTAAAAAATTAATTGCTTCATCTGCTGCTTCTGCTCTGGCTTTAAATGTGCTAATTTCTCATCAATATTTCCCAGAATGGTTGCCTTTAGTAACCTGACAGAAACAATGTTGGGTTTAGAATGAGTTTCAGATGAATCATCCATTATGTTCCTAGTGAGATCAGACTCATTATTATTGACCACAACAGTCACAGTAGCAGACTGTTCCTCATAATATGGCTTTATCATATTTATATGGCAAACTTGAGTTGGCCTTCTACGATCTGGAGATTTTAATCATGTAATCCACATAATTAATTTTAGACAATTTCATAAGGACCATGAAATTTAGCTTGAAAAGAATTAGTTTCCACTGGTAAAAGAACCAACACCTTATCTCCGGGCTGAAATGTCCTCATCCTAGTTTCTTTATCATACCATGTTTTCATTTTCTCCTGAGCCGATTTCAAATTTTCCCTGGCTAAGCTACAAGCTTTATGTAATCTGTCTTTAAATTTTAAAACATAGCCCAGCAAATTAGTAAGCACTTCTTTATTAATCCATTGGTCTTTTAATAAGGCCAAAGGTCCTTTAACTCTATGCCCAAATACAAGTTCAAATGGACTGAAACCTAATGAATCCTGTACCTGCTCCATTACTGCAAATAGAAGTATATAACCTCATCCCAATCATTTTCATTTTCCACACAATACGTCCTAATCATAGTCTTGAGGGTAGAATGAAACCTCTCCAAGGCGCCTTGCGATTCTGGAAGGTATGCAGACGAGGTAATCTGCTTAGCTCCCAATGTATAAACTATCTGTTGAAACAATCCAGACATAAAATTACTACCTTGATCAGATTCTATTTCCTTAGGCAACCCAACATAAGTAAAGAATTTTATAAGATCCTTTGTCACAGTTTTAGTTGTTATATTCCTAAGTGGTACTGCCTGTGGAAACTTAGACGCAGTGCACATGATAGTTAGCAAGTGCTGATAAACAGTTTTTGTTTTTGGTAATGGACCTATACAATCTATAATAATTTTGGAAAACGGTTCAGCGAATACTGTAATAGGTTGTAGTGGGGCCACTGAAGTAACGTGATTAGGTTTCCCCTCAATTTGTGAAGTATGACACGTTATGCAAAACGTCGCCACATCTTTTCTCAAACCAGGCCAGTAAAAAAATTTTAAAATCATTTCCACAGTTTTCCTCACCCCTTGATGTCCACCCAAGGGCACACTATGGGCTAAAGTTAAAATCACATTTCGATAAAAGTTAGGAACAATTACTTGGTGAACAATATTCTACTCATCACTTGCAGGAATTATAGGCGGTCTGCATTTCCTCATCAATACTCCTTTCTGAAAATAATATCCTACTGGCACCTTATCAATTTCACAATCCGGAAGAGCTTGTTCTTTTAATTTGATAACTTCAGGGTCTCTTCTCTGCTCTGCTATCATCTCCTTCCAAGACAGAGACAAATCTTCATGGTCAGACTTACTCTAAGAATCTGGTTTGAACAAGGTAAGAAAGTTTCTGACACATCCTCAAAACTCGAATCCTGAGTAGAACAGTCATCGGTAACAACCTCATTCTGCAGATCAATCTTTTGTTTAGCTATAGCTCGAATTACAACACAGGAAGAATCAGTGTTAGAATCCATCCGTGGTTCCTCTGACTCTATTGTCAAACGCACTTCAGGGAAAAAAAATGTCCATTTGCCAATTCATTTCCTAACAACGAAGAAATATCCTTCACGGGTAAACTAGGTTGTATTCCCATTTAACAAGTCCTGTAACTAACCCTGATCTTAAATTTACTCTGTGCAAATGTACAGGCTTAAGGGCACTCCCAACACCTCGTACATAGTTTACGTCACCAGTGTCAGACTCACCATTAAACTTTAACATACTGTCTAAAATCAGTGATTGAGAAGGTCCAGTATCCCCAAAGATTTTTATTGGCACCGAAGTGGATCCCTCTTTCAAGGATACAAATCCTTTAGCTATAAAATGATCAGATCCCTTCTTAACTTGGTCACACTCTAACAAAGCATCATTTGTGTTTATCGAACCCTGTGTTTCAGTATGTTGCACACAAGTATCTGGAACTGCTTCCTTCTCCTTCTTCATCAAGCAGAAACTGTTGGTTATTAGGTGACCAGGTTTCTTACAATAATTACAAATGGGACCAAACTGTCTTTCCTTCACAGGTTTTCCTTCCTTCTTATCTTTCTCACTCACCACTGATTTAATTTCTTGACTCTGTCCTTGACCTTGACTCTGTGTGTTATTTTTCCTTTTAAAGGTTATTCCCTATGGAAATTTATTCTTGAGAATTAAAACATACTCATCAGCTAATTTAGCAGATTCCTGCAATGTAGCAGTGTCCCTCTCATTTAAATATGACCTTACTTCCACAGGAATGCTCCTTTTGAACTCGTCCATTAAAATCAGCTCTTTCAATTTATTATAGTCCCCATTTACAGTTTTAGAGGAAACCCATCTCTCAAAACACAGAGCTTTATCGTAGGCGAATACCACCAAAAAATTTTTCCACAGATTTCATCAAATTTCTGAATCTTTCTCTATATTCTTATGGAACTAGCTCTTACGTCTTTAATATATGCAGTTTCACAGTATCATAATCAAGTGCTTGCTCAGCAGTTAAAGCTGTATAAACTTGTTGCGCTTTGCCTTTAATTGCACTCTGTAACAACACTGACCATTTCTCTTTCGGCCACTCTGAAATCTGAGCAATAGCTTCAAAATGTTGGAGATATTTCTCTACTTCTGTTTTATTAAAAAGAGGGACCAATTTAATTTCCTGACTAACAACAAACGGTTTTCTAGAACCGGAGGACTGATTCTTAGACCTTAATTCCGCCATCGCAAGTTCAAATTCTCTCTGTTTATTTTCAGTTTCTAATCGACTTAGTTCCAAGCTAGCTTCCAATTGCTTCTGTTTTAATTCAGCTTCTATTCTAAGCTTTTCTACCGCTACTTGTTCCAGGTGTAACTGGATCGCTGCTTTGCTCACAGGGGACCCATCTAAAACATCTTCATCAAAAACACCCGAATCTATATAGTGTTCCGCGATTTTCCTCTGAATTACAGGCTTTGTTGTAACCTTGGAAATACCTTTAAGTTCCAACCTGCTAGCAATCTCAGATACTTCAATCTTTTTCGCCTTCGCTAATAACTCCGGATCTGGCGATTCCAGGAAGTCGTAATATTCATTGTTGCCACTCACCAGCCAATCAAACAAAAGAATCGGGTATTCCCCTTTTCCAAAACACCGATCGATAACTAAACAAACATTTAAGCACAAAAACGTTATTAGCCCGGACGAGCCCCCAATTGTTACGATATGGCAACAATGAATATAGAATAGAGACAGTTTTTTTTTATAAACAAATAAAACCTTTATTAAACACTGCTCAAAAAATGTAAACAAACGACGAACTTAACCGGAAGTCAGCTGCTATACGGCAGCTCAAACAGTCCTTAAAACGAGAAATGCAAACAGAGTTCTTGAAAGTAGTAAATGCAAAAGTCCAAATGGTTTACACAGTCAATTAGGAGAGATTTTCTTAGAAGTAACGAATTCCTCGACGACGTGACGTTACTGCTGATCCCAGCCGAAATATGCCTTGCCGAAGGATTTACGATGAAGGAAATAAAACGGCTTAAAGGCACTGACCTTTCCTTGCCAAAACCCTGCTCCAGTCATTGCTGCTCTTTCAGCAGGGTCTGTCTTGGATGCAGGTTACTAATTCCTTCCGAATGAGGATCAATTAAGGTCAAACCTGTTTTACCGCCGACAACACCAACTTTTCTCGACCATTCAGCTTCCTGAAGGTCGATAATTCTTTAGTCTCCGACTGGACATTAACTGGCAGCGATTTTCAGAACTGCCGGCACAACGATTCTTACAGTAGAAATTAAAACTCCACTTTAAAACGAAACTGCGTCATGGAATCAAATACGCAGCAGAACGGAGTCACTGATGAATTAAACAGCGAACTGACCTGCATCACAACGAGGCGTGCTCTTTTTATACCTGTTGAAACAGGTCATCACATGGCCCGTCACTGGTGGGAAAATTACATCACTCCACCATCACAAGACCATTAATTCATGCCCAGAAGAGCCTCCATTACATCATTGTCATGTGACAGTCACAAGATACACACGGGGTATGTAACTGACTATACAGAGGAGGAAGCTGGTACAGAAGTTCGGTTTTGGAGACATTGATTCCTAGGCCAAAAGGAGTGGCAGCAAACGAGAAGCGGTCTACAACTTCTTGAATCATATTAACATCAATAGCAACCAGGGATCAGTCGTCTGCATACAGAAGTTCTCAGACACATATCTATCTTAACTTGGTTGAGGCTTTGAATCTTGACAGGTTGAACAATCTACCATCTGATTGAGCCCTGATGTACACACCTTTGTCCAAATTATGGTCCATTATTTCCAAAACTGCAGCAAGATATAGTGTGAATAAAGTTATAGCAAGCACACATCCCTGTTTTACCCCGTGATTGATGTTGAAGACTTCGCCGACGTCTCATCTGATAGATACTTTGCTAGGCATGTTCTCATGAAACAACTTGACCCACGCAAATACGCAAAAAGGGGCTGCAGCCTCATGCACTCCATGTACATGTGGTGGACGGTCTCCTCCAGCCCGCAGGCGGGCGGAGATCCGTGTACAAACTAAAGAACTTATGACAAGGCACCGCTTTATGCAGCAGCCTCCACCCCAGATCCAGTGCATGGGGAGAACTCTCTCGTAAAGGCACTTGTATTAAACATCTTGGACTCTTACTATTTCTGTCCGGAAGGTTGGGGCCAACAGGATCGCCACCCTGCTAGAGTTGGTGCTGAAGTGGCTCATGTAGAACCCTCCTTGCCACTCTAGGAGCCAAGCGGACTCGTCCCCCGGGATGGTATGGGTTTCCTGCAGGGAAGTCGACGCATTTCTCCCATCCCCGACGATGAGAGATTGTTATATCTGCGGAGAGAACCCCTGTTACCGTTTACAGTAAGACTAGCTATGGTAAGTTTCATGTCGGGAGCACACCAGGCCTCAGCACCAGTACCCTTCCCGGTGAGAGCGGAGGAGCCCTCAACCACACTAACCCGAAAAAAAATCAAGAATACTTTTTGCTTTCCGGGCCAGAGTGATACCAACGACACCCTGTAACCTACCACCTCCCGTAGGAGCAAGGCTGCTTCCCATTCTGATGTCGCTCACCAGTTCATCCAGGAAGGATTTCAGCTGTCTCCTGCCATTCCCCGACACCGTTTTCCTCTTCCCCTTCGCCTTCCGTCTGAGGATGACTCACAGAGACTTCACTAGCCTCGGCATGCTAGTTCGGCGATGCTTAGCCCCCTCAGAGGTGAGAACAAACTCTCTGATTTCCTCAACAGGTATCAACGGGGATTTGTCAGGAGGGGTGAGGATGTCCATTGTCTCGCTCCACCCCTCATTACAGGTAGATCCCCCATCTTCCGTCCTGTGTGTTCTAATAGATGGCTGTAACATGTAACCCACACTACACAGTGGGTACCTCACTCATCCCTGCCCACTCCACTATCGTATTAGTCTTATCCACAGTTACGACTCCCTGCTGGCCATTAGTTGATGAGGTCGACATGTAGAGAATATCAGCCTCCCCAGCAGACAGGCATGAGGGGCACCCCAACATCTCTGTCCTAAGGATCCACCGGCAGCCTGATGCTGAGAGGGAGAGAGCTTGGTCTCTTCTCCGCTTACATTATTGGGTACACATACCGCCAGGGAGGTGCTTACTACTAAGTCCTGGGTGGAGGGCTCCAGGGCTTCTTCATTTGTGCAAACAGGGCTAGCACAACCACACCACCCACTACAGGACTGGCTGCATCTGGGGATTTAGTGTTAGAACCCACCTCCACTCGGATCCCCACCACTTCCTGGGACAACCCCGCATGTACATTCCCTGCCTTCTTGGGGAACATCCCCTTCTCCTCTTCAAGCCGGAGGAGCTCACGGGTGCGGGATTCCCCGATGGGGCAGTACTCTCCGCTTCCATCACCCCGTCCAACTGTGCACTTCCCCGAGCCTCCCGCTCCACTCCAGGGCAACTGGGCGTGAGCTCTACTTTCTCAGGGGCCGACTTCTTAGGGTGCTTGGATTTCTTCTTTGCTTTCGTGCTCCAACCCCATCCCGTGGCTGAACCTCCCCGTATATAGCCTGAAGATCTCTCACCTGAACCACAGGGGCAGAAGCAGGGACTGAATCAGACATAGGAATATGGACAGGTGCAGGGATAGGTGCAGTCAAAGGTGGCTGGGGCACTAGTGCCCGAAGTGGACTCCAGGGTTTCGGGTGTTAGGACAGTCCCTCCGAAAGTGCCCCACCTCCCTGCACGCATGACACCCTGGGCGCTCATAGGTCCAATACACCTGATAGTCTACCCCCCTCAAGCCAGATAGTAAACCAGTCCTCAGTGTTGAATACCTGACACAGGAAAGAGATTACTGTACAGAGGGTGTGTCTCTTAAGCTTGTGTCTGATTGCAGTTATCTCTGACCTTACTTGTCCCAAGCGGGCATACAGTGGAAGCAGGACCTCATTTGGGATGAAAGGCTTAACATGAACAAGGACGATCTGTTGCATGGGAGCTGTCACCGGCTCCTTCTATAGAAAGGTGTTTTCCACCATGATCCCCTTGCTAAGCCCCCCTGCACTAACTCATCAGACATCAGGTAAAATGCTGCCTTCCCAAACTCTTTCTCGGTGGCCAAAATACCACCTTACCCACCAGGTCCTCCATGGCCTCCTCACTCTTTTCCAAAGTAGTTCCAGGACACAAAATACATTACACCCCACGTTCCACTTTCAGTGAGCAAAACAGGGTATTGTCCGAGGCTGGAGAGGTAACCTCCTTTGCACAACTCCCTGAAGGTTTGCGACTCTCTGGAGAATGGCCTGGCATGCTGCTTCTATGTCTGAATCGAGATTTTTACGGTGGTGCCAGTTAAAAGTCCTGGAGCGAGTTGAGTAACTGGCTGGAAAAGTTTGCACTTGACAGTACCTTGTTGGCTCGGCACCAGAAATTCCAACGCCAGGAAAGGCTCCATCAGTCCTGAAGAACTTTCAGGCCATGAGAGGTTGAGACATCTCAAGAGATGCTCCGGTTTCTACACCGAACGAGAATCACGAAGATAAAGGAGGTGGGACGTTGTCCCGATGTTAGTTGGGAAACAACGGCATTGTGTCTGAACCCGGGAGTGTGTGGAGGAAGCTTCACTCTGTGTCTGACCCCGGTAGTGTGTGATGGGACAGTGTGGACGGAGATTCACTCTGTGTCTGACCCCGGTAGTGTGTGATGGGACTGTGTGGTGTGCTTCACCCAGTGGCCAATGCCAGTATTCCATCCCCTATCCCTATCATACTTGGGACCTAAGTGAAATTACGTCTGGCATTACAGTCGATTTTAACTGTCTGCAGGGGCAGTTAGCCTTGATGGGGATAGGGTGGAGATGAGATCCTGGGCACCCAGACTCTGCAAGTCCAACATCCCCCAGCCTGGAGCTGAGAGGTTGCTGTACCAGTGTGAAGAGATCAGACCCATTATGCAGTTCACCAGGTGCAGGGGGCAGTAACAGATGGGCACTGTTTCTCCTCCAAAGAGACTCAAGTCTGACACCAAGACAAACAATAGTTTATTGATTTCATCATGACAAATGTAAATTAAACAATGTTTGAACTGCTGATGTGTGGGAACAAATAAGCTGCACCCGATTCACTCAGTCACACACAATTCACTGACTGACACCAGCCAGTGACAGTTTGAATAATCAGTCCCATTTCTCACCATTACTTTGTATCAGGGAACTGATGATTATAGAATCACATTTGAGGGCCGTATCAGAAATTGCTATGGATCCAGGGTCAGTGCCGAGATATTTGTCAATTTAGCATCATTATATCGGCCAGACTGCGGAATGCACAGTCCGCAGCAAAGGGAGCAAAAGGATTCCCTCCCCAGATAATCCCACCCCAGGACACCGGTGTCCCAGACTGAGACCCGGCCCCCTGGCTCTTCCCGTGTGTGTAATTCCCTGCGGTCTCACATGGGAGTGTCATGAACCCGCACATCCGGTGGAAGCAGCGTCTCTAGACAGGAGGCGGGGATGTCCCCTATCCGCGGGTGCGGATGCTCACTCATTCAGATGTACACTCAGTCCGGGTCTGCGTTCCTGCAGAAATCTCAGATTTTTCTTCCCATTCCGACTGAACCGATTTCCCCCCAGTCTGAAACAGATGGAAGAAGAAAGATGAAATAAACAGATTACACAACCGTGTCAGTAACAGGGGACTGGGGTTAATGTTTCAACAACACTCACAGACAAATATCACCAGAAAACCCGCAGAACTGCTGATATTTTATCATATTTAACATTAACACAAACACTCACTGGATCTGCTCCAGACTCGGGAGGGTCAGTATGAGGTGGCAGAGAGCGGGGACAGACTGGTCTGTGAGCGAGTTTAATCCCAGGTCCAGCTCCGTCAGTGATCGATTTGTACTGACAGTAGAGGCGAGATCCTTGGCACCAGAATCTATGAGACCGACACGGTTCAGCCTGGCGATGAGAGAGAGTGAGGGTGAAGGACACAGAGAGACAGGAGACGGTACAAATCCCCAGTGTTTATCAGTAACACAATTACTGATCACATTAATGTTTGGTGTCAGACACCCAGTGACTGTAAACTCAATCTCCCAGAGTCTGGTACTTACCACAGTTTTTGTATTTTACACTCCGGGTTCATTAGAGCTGCAGACACCAGTTTCACTCCTGGATCTCCCAGTTGATTCCACCCAAGTCTAAACACAGACAAATTGATGAACAAAGTGACTCAAACCGTGGGTCTGAGGGAATTTCTCTCACTCGGATATTTCAGGAAACATTAAATCCTTCAGTAAATCATTAATCGGAGTTCCCAACACTGTCAATGTGCCTCACGGCCCAAAACCAGGGCATTCACTGAATGTCGGCAATTTAGTCTACCAGTGTGTCCCTGTAAACTCCACATATTCTGTCCATTCAACGATGGTGAGAGAAATGTTTCTGATGTGAGAGACGGGAGGGACAGGGATGAAATGTGGGAGAAAGTCCAGTGAGGAAGATTTCAGTGAGTGGGAAAGTGCCGATGGGAGATGGTGGAAGAGAGCCCACATGACAAAAAGGGGATGTGGAATAAACATCTGACATGAGGAAGGGGACGGGGAAGTGTGATCCCACAGGAGGAAGGGGAATTGGGAAGAGAGATCCCACAGGAGGAAGGGAGATGGGGAAGAGAGATCCCACAGGAGGAAGGGAGATGGGAAAGAGAGATCACACAGAGAGAGGGGAATGGGGAAGAGAGATCCCACAGGGAAAGGGGGATGGGGAAGAGAGATCCCACAGGGGAAGGGGGATGGGGAAGAGAGATCCCACAGGGGAAGGGGGATGGGGAAGAGAGATCCCACAGGGGAAGGGGGATGGGGAAGAGAGATCCCACAGGGGAAGGGGGATGGGGAAGAGAGATCCCACAGGGGAAGGGGGATGGGGAAGGGAGATCCCACAGGAGGAAGGGGATTGTGAAGAGTGATCCCACAGGTGGGAGGGGATGGGGAAAAGAGATCCCACAGGAGAAGGGGGACGGGGAAGGGAGATCCCACAGGAGGAAGGGGATTGGGTAGAGAGATCCCACAGGGGAAGGGGGATGGGGAAAAGAGATCCCATAGGAGGAAGGGGAATGATAAAGAGAGATCCCACAGGGGAAGGGGGATGGGGACGGGAGATCACACAGGAGGAAGGGGATTGTGAAGAGAGATCCCACAGGAGGGAGGGGATGGGGAAGAGAGTTCCTACCGGGGAAGGGGGATGGGGAAAAGAGATCCCACAGGAGGAAGGGGAATGGGAAAGAGATCCCACAGGGGAAGGGGGATGGGGAAGGGAGATCCCACAGGAGGAAGGGGATTGTGAAGAGAGATCCCACTGGAGGAAGGGGATGGGGTAGAGAGATCCCACAGGGGATGGGGGATGGGGAATAGAGATCCCACAGGAGGAAGCGGGATGTGGAAAAGAGATCCCACAGGAGGAAGGTGAATGGGGAATAGAGATCCCACAGGAGGAAGGTGAATGGGGAATAGAGTTCCCACAGGAGAAAGGGGAATGAGGAATAGAGAGCCCACAGCAGGAACGGGGATGGGGGCAAGATACCCAGGAATGGAAGTGGGATTGGGATGAGAGGTCCCACAAAAGGATTCAGAGGGTAAACAATAATCCTTCATGATGAGTGGATGCAAATCTATTGTACAGGAGGGTTGGGTCTGAACAGTGGCACAGAGGAGATGCACCCATGGTGCCCGGATATCTGGTACTGAGCAAAGTCACACACCGGAAATGGCAGGGGAGGACAATCTCACAAAGTTATTTCTCTCTCTCTGACTGGGACAATCCACTGACAGTCTCCTATCCCTTGCCGGGGTGGGGCTGTGAATCTCTGACCCAATTGTTGCAAGTAGCATCAGTCTCAGTGTCAGTAACAGTGAGAAGGAACATTGTCAATGGACATGTCAGAGGCAGCGAGAAACACAGCCATTCCTGTGATTTATTACCATTCAACCAATAGCCATTCTTCATTGATCTGATGAAGTCTCCAACATCCCTTTACAAGGAACCAGAGAACCCTCCCATCCTTGGGGAATTACAGACCAATCCCTTAGGCATTTGATATAGTTCTTTACAATCTAAGTTGCTACAGTTTTACCCAAAATCCTTTACATTGAAATAACACAATGGAACAGTTTCACAATTCAGGGTGAGAGCTAAATCAAGTTACCTCAACTCCTGGCACTTGTGTAGCCCGGGTCCCAGCCGTTGGATTCCTTCATACTGAATGTGGCAGCTCTGTAGGTCGAGGTGTTGTATTGTATCACAGAGACCGATGACATGAGACAGGACCGCACAGTCAATCGGGGTCAGTGTCATTCTATTGAATGAAAGTTTTTTCACAGATCCCAGTGCGGCCTGAGCCAGCCCACTATTGTGAGACTCAAACAGGTAGTGCAAGGAGTTCAAGAGGCTCCTTTTACCAGCTTTACTCCTCGAGTTGCCACTCTGGCGTTTAACCTCCTCCTTCACCCAGTCAATCACCCGGCAGGTTGTTTCATGAGGAAATGGACCCAGAAACTCCTCCAGGCCCCGAGTTGCCATTGGGAAGGAGAGTCCAGCAACAAAACGAAGAAATATCTCAAAACGCCCATCTGACGTGTTGTGGGCTTCAGTGAGGAATTTTAGGATATCCCCGGGATGTGGATTCAGGAATTGTGCGACTGCAGCTACAAACTCTTGGATGGTGAGGTGTGGGAATGTGTACACCACACACCGGGCAGAATCCTCTCTCTCCAAAAGCTCCATCAGGAACCCGGACAGGAACTGGGAAGGCTGCAGATTGTAGTTGATCAAATCTCCATCTGTAAACAGAATCTTCCTCTCAGACACTCCTCTGAAGGCCATCTGACTAATCCTGAGTAACACATCACGGGGGTTCTCAATCTCACGACTGTGGTTCTTCAGGATGTTGTAAATGTAGTAGGAGTACAGTTGGGTGATGGTCTTGGGAACTCTCTGCGGGTCCCTGACTCTTTGTGTGAAGAAGGGACCCAGTGCCAGAGCAAGGATCCAGCAGTAGGAGGGGTTGTAGCTCATGGTGTATAGGATCTCATTCTCCTTCACGTGTTTGAAAACAGCTGCTGCCACCGTCTGATCGTCAAAATGCCTATTGAAATATTCCTTCCGTTCCTCACCAACAAATCCCATGATTTCAGCCCAGACACTGATCTCTGCCTTTTTCAATAAATGTAACGCAGTGGGGCGGGTGGTCACCAGCACTGAACACCCTGGGAGCAGCTTGTGCTGGATTAAACTGTACACAATGTCAGACACTTCACACCACCACTCAGGATCTGGGCACTGGTGCTTGGGTTCTGTATCTTTCCGACTGTCAGCAAAATCAATTTTGTGTTTGAATTCATCCAAACCATCGAATATAAACAGCAATCCCTCTGGGTTCTTCCAGACCTCTCTCAGGGTATTCCCAAAGTAAGGATACTGATTCAGAATCAGTTCCCTCAGGTTTATTCTGCAGTTAATGGAGTTTAAATCACGAAATTTGAAACCGAAGACAAACTGGAACTGTTGGTATATTTTCCCTGTGGCCCAGTCATAAAGGATCTTTTGAACCATTGTTGTTTTCCCAATCCCTGCGACTCCGGCCACTGCTACCGAACTCCCAGATTTGGATTTACTCCGGGAAAAGCTGCTCTGGTACAGCTGATCAGTCCGGATTTTTTCCAGCTCTCCACGGAGATCCTTCTGTCTCCACTCCTCATGGTCTCTGCCTCTTGCCAGCAGCTCATGTTCCACCAGTCTCCGATCTCGAACAGTAGAAATGACCGTGAGCTCAGCGTATCGATCAACTAACTGAAAAACCTTCACCTTTTCCGTCATCAGGATCGTGTTCACTCTCAGTGTTTCAGCTTGTGCCCATAGAGTCTGCTTGTGTTTCTCTTGAATATCTTAAATGGGAAAAGAGATAAAATAATCACCACATTACACTTGTCCAAGACATAACTTGAAAGTTGCAATGTAATCTCTGTGCTGATATTGCAAGAATTCAACGTTCCTATGGATGACGGTGTGGACAATGAAACCTGGTTCACAGACCAAGAAAATATAAGCCTTGTACAATCTAATATTCAGTGATCAGTGAAGGTGTAAGTTCCCACTGCTATTTCACTTTTTCCTTCCTGCCCATGTAACGGCACATGTGATTTTCCTGTCCAGAGACTCTTTCTGATATCCAATGATTCTTGACAGCTCATCAATAATGACTCCACAATCTAGTTCATAACAACCCCTTCCTGATGGGCCACTCTGGCATTCTGGTGATCTCATCCCTCGTATTTCACTGCCCTGAACTTGTCTGAAAATATCACACCACTTCCTCAGCTCTCAGCAAGACCCTTCACCAAACACCACACACATCTTTCTGCATTGGAATCACTCAGCAACGTTTTGAATTAACAACTTTAATTGCCATTTATAGACTATTTCTGCTCGTAACTACCTCTCGGTCTTTCTAACCTGCCCCAACGCAAAAACCCACATGCAAACTCTGCACCTTCAGTTCAGCCATTCTGCCTCTTCTCACTTTCCAAATCTCCACTGATAGCCCTGAATCTGAAGTATAATATCCCTTCCCTTTATTGTTTTATTTGTTATCTGGGATATTGCACGCATAAATTGGGACAGAATGTGAAAAATAGGGCATAGATTCCTTGAGAAAATGCATATTGAATATGCCGGGCAACTACGCTCAATAGCTCACTGGCAAAGGTTCCTGTTGCACAGCAGCTACAGAGGGATGCATTGCAATGTTATAAATACAAACTGATAAACAGGAAAAGAAACCATATTACAGATTGAAAAAAAATATTTTGGAGCCAGTTGAAACTCTGAAGCAAGAGTTGACCATAATCATGTATGTTCCCTGTCAATTAGGTTAATAGGACTGTGGTCAACCATGATACGGTTGATAAAGGGATGTAAAAAATGGAGTTGTTTGGAAGTGAATGCATTTTCATGGATACTGGAGTCTGCAGGTGGCGAATATTGAATTGTATTTCTTCACTTGGACGCTGATTTCATTGGACCACGGCGCTTTCTTATTCCCCTTCTGATTTCTGTCTGAAACTGCACCTAGATCCATAATATCAGTTTTAACATATTAACCAACAAGTTAGAAGCATAGAAAATGAAAGCCTACAGCACAATAAAGGCCTTTCGGCCCACAAAGCTGTGCCGAACATGTCCTCATCTTAGAATTTACCAAGGGTTACCCACAGCCCTCTATTTCTCTAAGCTCCACATACCTATCCAGTAGTCTCTTAAACAACCCTATCATATCAGCCTCCAACACCATCGCTGGAAGCCCATTCGACGTACTTGCCACTCTGCATAAAAAATACTTACCCCTGACATCTCCTCTGTACCTCCTTCCAAGCACCTTAAAACTGTGCCCTCTCATGTTAGCCATTTCAGCCCCGGGAAAAAGCCTCTGACAATACACACGATCAATGCATCTCATCATCGCATACACCTCTGTCATGTCACCTTTCATCCTCTGTAGCTTGAAGGAGAAAAGGCCAAGTTCACTCAACCTATTCTCATAAGGCTTGCTCCCCAATCCAGGCAACATTCTTGTAAACCTCCTCTGCACCTTTTCAATGGTTTCCACATCCTTCCTGTAGGGAGGTGACCAGAACTGAGCAAAATACTCCAAGTGGTGTCTGACCAGGGTCTTATATAGCTGCAACATTACCTCTCAGCTCCTAAATTCAACCACATGATTGATGAAGGCCAATGCACCATATGCCTTCTTAACCACAGAGTCAACCTGTGCAGCAGCTTTGTGTGTCCTATGGACTTGGACCCCAAAATTCCTCTGATCCGCCACACTGTCAAGAATCCATATTCTGCCAGTATATTTGATCTACCAAAATGAACAACCTCACACTAATATGGGTTGAACTCCATCTGGCACTTCTCAGCCCAGTTTCGCATCCTATCAATGTCCCGCTGCAACCTCTGACAGTCCTCCACACTATCCACAGCACCCCCAACCTTTGTATCATCAGCAAATTTACTAACCCATCCCTCCACTTCCTTATCCAGGTCATTTATGAAAATCACAAAGAGTAAGGCTCCCAAAACAGATCCCTGAGGCACTCCACTGGTCATCGACCTCCATGCAGAATATGAACCCGTCTACAATCACTCTTTGCCCTCTGTGGGCAGGCCAATTCTAGATCCACAAAGCAATGTGCTCTTGGATCCCATGCCTCCTTGCTTTCTCAATAAGTCTTGCAAGGAGTACTTTATCAAATGCCTTGCTGAAATCCATATACACTACATCTATTGCTCTACCTTCATCAATGTGTTTAGTCTCATCCTCAAAAAAATCAATCAGGCCCGTAAGGCACGACCTGCCTTTCACAAAGCCATGCTGACTACTCTTAAACATATCATGCCTCTCCAAATGTTCATAAATCCTGCTTCTCAGGATCTTTTCCACCAAATTATGAACCACTGAAGTAAGACTCACTGGTCTATAATTTCCAGGACTATTTCTACTTGCTTTCTTGAAACAGGGAACAACACCCACAACCTCCAATTCTCCGGAACCTCTTCCGTCCTCATTGATGATGCAAGGATCATTGCCAGAGGCTAGGCAATTTCCTCCCTGGCCTCCCACAGTAGCCTGGTATACTTCTCACCTGGTCCTGGTGACTTATCCAACTTGATGCTTTCCAAAAGCTCCAGCACATCCTCTTTCTCAGTATCTATATGCTCAAGCTTTTCAGTCCACTGTAAATTATCCCTACAATTGACACGATCCATCTCCATAGTGAATATTGAAGCAAAGTATTCATTATGTACCTCTGCTATCTCCTTCGGTTCCACACATACTTTTGCACTGTCACACTTGATTGGTCCTATTCTGTAAAATCTTATCCTCTCGCTCTTCACATTTGCCTCAGTGTTTTCCTTAATTCTGTCCATGACCTTCTCATGGCCCCTTCTGGCTATCCTAATTTTCTTCTTAAGCTCCTTCCTGCTAGCCTTATAGTCTTCTAGATCTCTATCATTACCAACTTTTTTTGAGCCTTTGGTAAGCTTTTCATTTCTTCTTGACAAGATTTATAGCAGCCTTTTTTACACCATGGTTCCTGTACCCTGTCACATTGGAACGTACCTATGCAGAACTCCACACAAGTATCCCCTGAACATTTGCCACATTTCTGCCATACATTTCCCTAAGTACACCTGTTCCCTATTTATGTTTTCAACTTCCTGCCTGAATAGACTCATATTTCCCCTTACTCCAATTAAATGCTTTCCTAGCTTGTCATTTTCCTATCCCTCTCCAATGCTATGGTAAAGGAGATAGAATTGTGATCACTCTCTCCAAAATGCTCTCCCACTGAGAGACCTGACATCTGACCAGGTTCATTTCCCAATACCAGTTCAAGTACAGCCTCTCCTCTTGTAGACTTATCTACACACTGTGTCAAGAAAACTTCCTGAACACACCAGACAAACTACACCCCATCTAAACCACTTGCTCTAGGGAGATGCCAATCACTATTTGGGAAATTAAAATCTCTCATCATGACAACCCTGTTATTAATATACCTTTCCAGAATCTGTCTCCCTATCTGCTCCTCGATGTCCCTGTTACTATTGGGTGGTCTATAAAAACACCCAGATTTATTGACCCCCTCCTATTCCTAACCTCCACCCACAGAGACTCCATAGACAGCTTCCTTTACTTCCATGACTTCCTCCTTTACTGCAGCCATGACACTACCTCAGATCAACAGTGCCATGCTCCCACCTCTTTTGCCTACTGCCCTGTACTTTCTGAAACATCTAAAGCCTGGCACTCAAAGTAACCATTCCTGCCACCTGAGCCATCAAAGTCTCTGTAATGGCCACAACATCATAGCTCCAAGTACTGATCCACCCTCTAAGCTCATCCGCCTTGTTCATAATATGCCTTGCATTAAAATAGACATATCTCAAACCATAAGTCTGAGCACGTCTCTTCCCTATCACCTCCCTATCCTCCCTCTTGCAAGGTCGACAAGCTTTCTCTATTTGGCCGCCAAGCATCTCTTCCTCCATCTCTTCAGCTTGGTTCCCACTCTCCAGTAATTCTAATTTAGACTCTCCCCAATTGCCTTAACAAACTGCCCCACCAGGATATTGGTCCCCCTGGGATTAAAATGCATCTCGTACTTTTTGTACAGGTCACATCTGCCCCAAAAGAGGTCCCAATGATCCAGAAATCTGAATCCCTGCCCTTGCTCCAATCTGCCAGTCATGCATTTATCCTCCACCTCATTCTATTCCTATACTCACTATCATGTGGCACAGGCAGTAATCCTGAAATTACTACGTTTGAGGTCCTGCTTCTCAACTTCAAACCTAACTCCTTGTGGTCTGTTTTCAGGACCTCCTCCCTTTTCCTAGCCATGTCATTGGTAACAATATGTACCATGACCTCTGACTGTTCCCCTCCCCACAACAGGATATTGGACACGATCAGAAACATCCCAGACCCTGGCACCTGGGAGGCAAACTACCATCTGTGTTTCTTTCCTGCATCCACAGAATCCTGAGTCTGACCTCGTAACTATAGAGTCCCCTATCATTGCTGCCATCCTCTTCCTTTCCCTACCCTTCTGAGCCACAGGGCCAGAATCTGTCCAGGGGCACAGCCACTTTTGCTTCCCCCATGTAGGCTCTCCCCTCCCAACGGTACTGAAACAGGAGTACTTATTGTTAATGTGGACAGCCACTGAGGTACTCTGTAGTATCTGACTCTTGCCCTTCCCTCTCCTGACTATTACCCACTTATCTCTCTCCTGAGGCCCCGGTGTAACTACCTGCTTATAGCTCCTATCTATCACCTCCTCAATCTCCCTGACCAGATGAGGGTCATTGAGCCGCATCGAAGTTAGATTCCCAATTCCAGTCCATTAACATAATAAACAATAAAACAATAAAGTAACAAATCTGAAATGACATCTCAATCAAAACATTTTGATTTTCATCTATTTCATCTATTTAGCCATGTCATTTTTAAAAAAAAAAGAATGGATAGGTATATGGACAGGAAAGGAATGGAGGGTTATGGGCTGAGTGCAGGTAGGTGGGACTAGCTGAGAGTAAGCATTCAGCATGGACTAGAAGGGCCAAGATGGCCTGTTTCCATGCTGGAATTGTTATATGGTTGTAAGGTTATATGAAGTGAAATCTAACTTGTAAACAAACTCAGTCCCTTCCTTGCAGAAAAAGTGCAACCTCTTTGATTCAGTTATACCACACACCACTGAACAGTTATCAGGAGATACAGGAGTAAATAAATCACAGAGCTGTAATGAATGTAAGTGCCATTGTAGGAGATCATTCCAAAAAATGAATCTGGATTGCCTTTATTAATGGATTGAAGAGTGTATAAATTTTAAAGTGCGTCGACGAGAGACCCTGTTCCTTCTTGTAATTAAAGCATTTTCAATATGGAGAATGAAGCTAAGGTTCATAGCAGTTATGCGAAGGAAAACAGATGGATTGAACACAGATATCCTGAAGTAGGAGAGGGATGATTTTGATTGTATACCATAGCGCTGATTGAAAAAAATTCTTCACCCAGAAGGCTGGAGTCATTCAAAACTGAATAGTGGGAGTTTGGTGCCAATGTGGGCATGATAGGAGTAAATGGTAAGGAACATTGAAAATCGGGGTACATCAGTGGTTTTACTAATAAAAGGTGTTCTTGGATTAAAGAATAAAAAAAAACAAAGAAAATGCTCTGCGAAATATACTTGAAATGAATTATGAGACCAGTCTGGGACATGACATAATGATGTTTAAGAAAAAAGTAAAAGCGTTTTGGTTTCCGGTGATGTCATAGTCGGGAATGGCACCTTAAGTCACTAGCTCCTCCGGAAAAACGCGTATTAAGCCCCATTAACCCGTCAAATATAATATTTTTCGAAAAATATTTGAACTGAAAAGAGGGGCAATAATGGGGAGAAGAAATGGAAATAAAAAAAGCGACACTGCGGAGCCTGCGTCCAAGAGGAGTGCAGCGAGCAGCTCTCCATCCCGACTGCGTGCCAGTGAGGCGGACGCTGGGCCTCGTTCAGTTGAAGCGGTGAATGTCTTCAAAATCCTGAAAGAAATAATGAAGGTCCAGAAAGAAATAAAGCAGCAGCTGCATGATTGTAAATCAGAGCTCGCCAGCGTTAATCAAAAAATAGCGGCGGCAGAGACTAGCATTGAGAACGTGGAAGATCGCGTTCAAAACGTGGAATGGATACTGAGCAAGACAATAAAAATAATACATCACCAAGAAGGTAAACTGCTTGACCTGGAGAGAAGATCACGGCGGAAATATATCAGAATCTACAACGTTCCTGAAGGAGCGGAGGGCTCGACCATGACGGAGTTTGTCGGAAAGTTACCGCGGGACGCACTGGAGCTTCCCCCAGCTATGAAGCTGGAAATCGAGAGAACGCACCACGCGTTAGTTCCGAAACCTATGCTCAATAATAATTAAGTTCCTTCGGTGCAGCACCAAGGTGGAGATTCTACAAAGGACCTGGGGTAAAAAGAGAGTGTTTTTCGATGATAAATTAATATATTTCGATCAAGATTATCCCCCCCCCCACCAGAGTCCTCCAGAAATGCGAAGAATACTTTGAAGTAAAGCGAGTACTAAAGCAAAATAAGATTAGATTTTAAACTCCGTACCCTGCTAAAGTTTGAGTGTTTTATGACAACGGAACGCGGTTGTACCAGACAGTGGAAGAGGCGACTACAGACATGAAGGCCAGAGGGTTGCCCGTCAGCATGACCAAAACGAAGGAAAGCCTGACTCAGGAATTATCCCGCTCCACTTGGGAAATAGTGCGAGAATCGAGAAGGCAGGAGACGGGAGGAGGCTGAGAGAAATATATCAGGAAGGGACCTGGAGTTTCCCAAAGACAGTCCTCACCCCCTTCAGAAGAGCCATAAGGTTTGGTTAACTTTAAAAATGTCGAGAAGCTAACCAGAAGCAGAAGTACATGGTGATATACCTATCTCAAGAATATACTTATTATAATGAAGATATACTTATTATAATGTGGATTTTATATTACTTAGTTGTTATTCTTTATTCGCTCACTTACTCCTTTTTCCCCACCAAAATGAGAATGTGTGTGTGTGTGTGTGTATCCTTTTCTGTGTAATGGATTTGTTCACTGACTTTTATGAATACTGCAATGGGGGCCCTCAACTCACAAATAGGAGGGTTTATCCCCCACAGCTAGACATTTCCTCTAGCTCAACACAGGGTCATCTACTAGAGACCTCAGCCTTGGAATCACACGTTCGTTGCCATTTTCATTATTATTTGCGTTTCTTGGTTCTTATTTTTTCAGGGAGTAGATCGATTAAGTTTTATTCTAATTTCAATAATACATTTACAGATAAATACAGATGGCTAAGGACAAGGTAAAATTCATTTCTTTTAATGTAAATAGGCTATTAAATCCAATCAAACATAAGAGAATTTTATCCAAAATGAAACAAGAACAAGCCCATGTAGTATATTTACAGGAAACTCATTTAAGTGATAATGAGCATAAAAAACTAAAGAGAATGGGCTTCACTAATCTGTTGTTCTCCTCATATAAATCAGGACATAGGAGAAGAGTTGCTATTCTTATCTCAAGTAAGGTAAATTTTGAAAAAGTATTCAAAATTGGAGATAAAGAGGGCAGATATATTCTGGTAAGGAGGAATATAGATGGCAATTCAGTTACTCTATTGAATATATACGCACACCCCGGAAGTGATATTGGTTTCTTTCAGAAAATTACTGATATTATGGTAATAGAAACAGAAGGTCTCCTGATATGTGGAGGAGACTTAAATTTACAATTACGACCAAACTTAGACTCTTCCAATAGAAAAACCTATGAAACAAAATCTTTACACAAGAAAGTTAATACCCTTTTTGAGGATGTTGGTTTAATTGATATATGGAGGGACCTTTTCCCTGACAGAAGGGATTACACTCATTATTCTGCTCCCCATTCTGTATATACAAGAATAGACTATTTCATAACATTTGGAGAAGACAAAGACAAAATAAACACCTGTGGAATTGGGTCAATAGATGTAAGTGACCATGCACCTATATACTTATCTGTTGATTTTGACCTACAACCAAAGAATACTATTTGGAAACTAAATTCAAGCTTACTCAATGATCCGTACTTTAAGGAACAAATTTAAAAATAAATTGGTCTCTACTTAGAGGAGACTTCACCTCCCATGTTATGGGATACTCTGAAGGTGGTCTTAAGTGGGAAAATTATAGCGATATCTTCATATCAGAAAAAAATAAGGAATAAAACATTAGAGGAATTACAAAATAGGCTGAAGGAACTAGAGAAAAAACACAAATTGAATTTGGCACAGGATACATTAGGGGAAATTAAAAGAATTTGGGATGAAATAAATAATTTGGCTATGCAAGGAATCAGGAAAAACTTAATGTTTCTGAAACAGAGACATTATGAAAGTGGATCGAAATCTATGAAAATACTGGTGTGGAAACTGAAAAAAAGATAGCAGTAAATACAATTCATAGAATTAGGGACCCAAGAATGAAAATGATAAAAAATAAGCTAAGTGAAATTCAAGAAGTGTTTTTGAAAACTCTATATTCCAAAGTTCCAGGGAGAAGCATAACCCAAATTGACACCTTCTTGAATTTTCTAGTTTTACCCACTTTAAGCGAAGAACAAAATAGAATGATGTAACTGAAGTTGAATTAAAAGCTACAATTAATAGGCTTAAATTAAGCAAGTCACCAGGATCAGATGGGTATACGGCAGAGTGGTACAACAAACTCAAAAATGATTTAATTCCTGTTTTACTCCCCACACTGAACTGGGCTCTAAAAAAGGCACAAATGCCACCCAGTTGGAAGGAAGCGATAATCTCAGCTATACATAAAGAAGGCAAGGATAAAATGGAATGTGGGTCATTTAGACCAATATCCGTTCTTAATGTCGATTATAGGTTATTTACCTCCATCATGGCTAAACGATTAGAGGAGTTTCTAACCCATATTGATACGTAATGATCAGACAGGTTTGATACGACAACGCCAGACACAAGACAATATATGAAGGACACTCCACATTATAGATCATATACAAAAAAATAACATCAAAGCAATAGTGATAAGCGTGGATGCTGAAAAACATTTCATTTGGTTAATTGGAATTTTCTTTACAGAGTTTTACATAGATTTGGTTTCCAACACACAATTAATAAAACTATACAGACATTATATGATAATCCTACTGCTAGGATTAAAATCAATGATATTTATCAAATAGTCTTACCCTAGAAGGGGGCACGAGACAGGGTTGTGTATGGTCACCAGTACTCTTCATGTTATATCTGGAACCATTAGCTTAATTCCTGGGATGTCTGGACTGTCTTATGCAGAGAGGTTAGAGAGACTGGGCTTGTTCAAGCTGGAATTAAGGAGATTGAGAGGGGATTTGATTGAAACATACAAGATTATTAAGGGATTGGACAAGATAGAGGCAGGAAATATGTTACAGATGCTGGGAGAGTCCAGTACCAGAGAGCGTGGTTTGAGAATAAGGGGTAGGTCATTTAGGACAGAGTTAGGGAAAAACTTCTTCTCCCAGAGATTTGTGGGGGTCTGGAATGCACTGCCTCGGAAGGTAGTGGAGGCCAATTCTCTGGATGCTTTCAAGAAGGAGCTAGATAGGTATCTTATGGATAGGGGAATCAAGGGATATGGGGACAAGGCAGGAACCGGGTATTGATAAGGAATTGATCAGCCATGATCTCAAAATGGCGGTTCAGGCTCAAAGGGCCGAATGGTCTACTTCTGCACCTATTGTCTATTGTCTATCAATACATCAGACAAAATGAAGATATCAGGGGAATTACTATTAAAGGGACAGAGCATAAATTGGCTTTTTATGCGGATGACATCTTGATCTATCTAGGGCAACCAACATACTCTTTGCCTAAATTGATGCAATCCTTTGAACAATATGGTCAATTATCAGGATACAAGATCAACATAGATAAAACCCAATTACTTTCATATTACTATAGCCCACCAAGAGAAATTGAAAGTTGATACCCCTGGGCATGGCACACAGAGTCTTTCAATTATCTGGGCATCATTATACCAAAAGATTTGGCAAGATTATCAGAATGTAATTATCAGCCTTTATATAAAAAAAAGGAAGATGTGGCAAGATGGAGCCTGATTCCTTTTCTCAGTCTCAGTTCAAGGACTGAGTCTATTAAAATGAATGTACTGCCCAGACTATTATATCTCTTTCAGACCCTACCAATAGAGATTAATCAAAATCAATTCAAATGAATGGAACAAGATGCTATCAAGGTATATTTGGCAGGGTAAAAGGCCTAGAGTTCATCTCAAAACTTTGCAATAAGCAAAGGAAAAGGGCGGATGGGGCCTACCTTCTCTTAGAGATTATTATTTTGCAGCACAGTTGAGAGCTGTGATATGTTGGTGCAACCCATCACATGACGCTCAATGGAAAAACATTGAGGAGCGGGTACTTCCCATCCCCATACAAGCAATTCTGGCTGATAACAACCAGCAAAGGTACATAAATACTATTGATAACCCATGGGTGAAATTGACTATTAAAATATGGAAAACTACTATAAAAGAATATAATCTAGAGGGAGATATTGTAATTCTTAAATGGTATGCATATGACTCGGATTTTACACCAAATAAATTGGATGCTAGATTTAAGGACTGGACAGCTAAAGGAATAACAGTTCTTTGCAACATAATGAAAGAAGGAACACTGTTCAGTTTTGAAATGCTTAAAGAGAAACACATATTAGAAAAACAATATTTTTAATCGGTATTTACAGATGCGACAATAAGTTAATAAGACGCATAAAAGGTAACCAAGGCAAATACATGATAGAGCTCTTTAGAAAAACATATAATTCAGATAATTATAGTAGAATCATTTCAAGCATGTATAAGGGGTTGTCAAATCTTAAAACACATTCGACTTCATACATTAAAACAAAATGGGAGAAGGAAGGAGGGATAATTATATCTGAGGAAGAATGGACAACAATACGGAGGTATCAATGGAAGTGTACCAGTTCACAAAAATGGAGGGAGTTTGGATGGAAAAACTTGATAAGATATTTTATTACACCCTCTCAGAAATCCCATTATGATAATAACCTCCCTGCTTGCTGGAGAAATTGTGGAATGCAAATCATTATCATATTTTTGGGACTGCCCTGTTATCAAAAACTATTGGAGGGGGGTTACACAATTCCCTACAAGACATCTTTAAATCTGAAATACCCTTAGAGAGTAAGACCATATATTTTGGATATATACCTCAAGAATGGTTGAAAAGAGATAAATATTTAATGAATATACTGTTGGTGGCTGGTAAAAAGACTCTTACTAGGAAATGGTTATCACAGGAGAGCCCAACTTTAAATACATGGATGGAAATTACAATGGACATTTACAAAATTGAGAAGATAACAGCATCTGTTAATCATAAGCTGGAGCAATTTGATACATACTGGGAAAAATGGTTTAACTACATAATGCCTCATAGGCCTGAATTTATTCTCACAGATCAATGAAACTGTTGTAAAAAAAAATCACTTCCTACTTGTATATAGTTCTTTCCTTTTGCTTGTTACTTTTCATTCCACTCTTTTCTATAAGTGTATACCTCACATAAATACTTTGTGGAGATTTGTGACTATATGATTATATGATATATATGTACAATGTCTGAAGTACATCTTATGGAAATGTTTGTTTGATGATGAACTTCAATAAAGAAAATAAATTACAAAAAAAATGTAAAGGCGTTTTGTGAATATATTACAGGGCAGAGAGGTTCAGAGTATCAGGACACTGCCAAGAGTACAAAGGAGTTCAATGTATGAGGAAACCTCCAGGGGTGTATGGAGGGATCGACCATGTACTGGGACACTCTGGGAAGTGAACTTCCCAGGCCAGGGCTGTCTGCTGTTTTACGGTGCATCAACACCCTGCCAGAAGTCTGTTCCGTCCATGGTCGTAATGTGGATTAAACGAAGTATAGTTTAATACTCATTCAAATTATGCTGTTGGACTCTGGCTGAAGGAACTGCTTCATTAATTTTAGCGATACAGCATAGTGACAGCCCCTTCCAGTCCATGCGCCCACACTGCCCAATTACACCGATGTGACCAATTAAACCTACTGACCTGTACATCTGGACATGGACCGATTGAGGATAGTCAGCATGGCTTTGTGTGTGATAGGTCATGTCTAACCAAACTTATAGAGTTCTTCGAGGAAGTTACCAGGAAAGCTGATAAAGGCCAGGCAGTGGATGTTGTCTATATGCACGTTAATAAGGCATTTGACAAAAGTCCTGCATGGAAGCTTGGTCAAGAAGATTGCTCGGCATTCAAGATGAGGTCGTAAATTGGACGAGACACTGGCTTTGTGTGATAATCCAGAGAGTTGCCTCTCTGACTCGAGACAGGTCATGTGTACTGCAGAGACTGGTATTGGGTCCATTGTTGCTTGTCATCTATATCAAAGATCTGGATTATAACGTAGTTAACTGGATCAGCACATTTGCAATGTCATCAATATTGATGGTGTAGTGGACAGCAAGGAAGTCTATCATGACTCGCAGCTGGATCTGAAATGTTAGGAAAAATGGCTGAACATGGCAGATACAAATTAATGCAGACAAGTGTGAGGTGTTGCACTTTGACAGGGCCAAACAAGGCCAATACAGTGAATGTTGGGGCACTGAGGAATGTGGTAGAACAAAATGATCTGGGAATTCATTGAAAGTGGCGTCACAGGTAGACGGGGTCATAAAGAAAGCTTTTGGCACATTGGCCTTCATAAATCAAAGTACTGAGTACAGGAGATGGGATGTTATGTTGAAGTTGTGCAAGACATTGGTGAGGCCTAGTTTGGAGCATTGTGTGAAGTTTTGGTGACCTACAGGAAAGATGGAACTGGCCAAAGAGTTCAGTGAACATTTTGCACGGACATTACGAGGTCTGGAAGACCTGAGTTGTAACGAAAATTGGAATAGATCAGGACTGTAATCCTTGGAATGCAGAAAATTGAGAGAATTAATAGAGCTATACAAAATTATGGGGGGTATAAATAGGGAAAATGTAAGCAAACTTTTTCACTGACAATATGTGGGACTACAACTAGAGGCCATGGTGAATGTTTTAAGGGGACATTCAACTAGACTCATTGTGCAAGAGCACCGGGACAACCACTGGTCTGTCTCCTGATCCATTCTGTAAATTTACTTCACTCAGATGTTTGTCAGAGTGTGAAACATGATGCCAGCACAAATATATAAAAGTCTATATTTCAACTTTTAAGGTGTTTGATTAGGTACATGGATAGAGGTAACTGGGAGTAGGCAGTTTAAGTGGCTCAGCATAGGGTAGATGGGTCTATGTGCCTGATAATGTGCAGAACTTTTCTATGACTCCATCTTCAGAACATGCAAGAAAGCGGAGTATCCAGAAGAATTCCTCGCAGTCATGGAGAGAAAACACAAGCTCTTTACAGACTGCAGTGTGAATTGAACCAAGATCACTGATGTTGGAAATCAGTACTCCAATACCATGTCGTCCTAACCGTGGATGAACTTCACGATTATTCTGCTTTCAGACAATCTGGGATTTGCAGCTGTATCAACAGTCAGCATTGTTGGGATTCACAACACATCAGCAGACTGCCAGCAACATCTATGGGTTTCTTGGGAAGCAGGACCTTGCTGGTTGAAGATGCCTGAGTGAGTCTTATGGCTGACTGTCCAAAATACCGAACTGAGTTAGTTGCACAAAATGTCAAAAATGGCCTGAAGTGCAACTTCAACTCAATACCAATTGACTGATAGTAAATTTCAGTCAAGACCATCCCTTTCCACAAACACTGACAGCTGGGCTCCTAGTTTCAGCAATCTGTGAATAATCGCTGTTCAACATCATTCCTGTCAAGTTATCAGTTTGAATTGCTTATTTCATCACTCACCCTTCAGTTGAGAAGATGACTCATTAAAGCCTCGGGTGATATTCATGCCTTCATATGGATCAGGACCTGTTGACATAGAAAAACTTTAATGAAATTGGGTCCAACGTGCATTGTTAAATCTGGAAAGTTTCAATCTGTTTTAGGGTAGATGGTGTTATTTCACTGTACCGAGTTCATGGATTTCCTTCAGTATCTTGTCCAATTTTGGTAACTCCTTCCTCATTTCCACAAAGGATTTCCACATCTCCCTCTGGGCCTGGGTGCCTTTCTCCATCACCAGACTGAGGAAGAGTTTGGAGCTCTCCATCCGGTTTCTCCTCTCCACAAGCTCAGTGACTTCCTGTGAAGAATAACAGTGAAGAGAGGATTGACAGACACAGAATGATGAGGAAGATATTTGCTCATTGATGGAACATTCAACTAGTCTCATTGCCCAAGAGTACCGGGACAATCACTGGTCTGTCTCCTGATCTAGGTGTTGTAAATCTATGGGTTCAGATAATGGAACCAAAACACGAACTGAACACAAATACAAGTTGGTATTTTGTCGCAGAGTGAAGTAATCTCTTTTGCCACATTCCTCCATAAAGCCTGTGGACCTAGTACATGGTTTTGTCGGTAATGACAATCTGAGCTAGACATTGGACCATTAACCAGTGGATTAGGGCTCGTTACAACTCTGCTGCTGCTGCACAATCCATTGCTTTGCTCTGCAATCTGGTCGGGGTCTGTCTCTTTCTGTAGATAGAAGTGACATGGATGTGCTCCGTGTGAACATTTCACACCCACAAGTACTTGGGATGACAATCTCCATTGACAGATAGCACAGTTGGATTGTTAATTAGGTTTGATTCTATAGGATTGTGCTATCTATTCTATAGGATTCATCTCTGGAACAGCTTGGCAAATTCCTGCTTATATTTACTGTTCTAGTGGATCCTCCCAGGTGACCCGGGCTGATGTGCCCTGATTTTGAGTTAGTTATCAGGTTCTATAGCATTAGTACATTTGTACTCCCCTGGAAAGATGGAGCTGGTGAGACACAGTGATGATTTAATAGCTAAAAACAAAACTCTAACGACATTTTTCTGTACTATGATTAGTGCAATGTTTTTCATTTGCAAGTTGTTACTTTTGAACCGACTGTATGACCTGGTGTATATGTGGTGCTGTGTTAGAATTTGATGAGCTGGAGTCTCGAGAGTACACATCTGCTATGGACATTGCTGATGCGAACTTCGGGCTGGATCGGATTGACAGGAAGCAGGCCCGAGAGCAAGGAATGAACCAATGCTTGGTCATTCCGCTTGCTAGAGCAGATCAATAAGTTTTGGACCTTTCCACCTCACTGATTTCAGCCCTGGTGTGAAGGTTTTGGACACAAATTGTTCAGTGATCAATAACATCACTGCAGTCCACAGAAAAAAGAGGATGAGCCAGACTGACCTTTGTCTCACATCCCACTTTTCACTAAAATGAACAGTATCCCAAATGTTTCTCCCAATCACCTTGTGTTCCCGTTCACTGAATTGTTCTTCCTGTCTCAACATCAAGCTTAGTCTTTCTACGCATTCCTCAATCGCAGGTTTCAGTCTCTCTCGGTAGAAAATTGTCAGGTGGAGCAGTTGATAATCTTCACACCCTGTCAGGAGATCTGAGATCGTAGATTTGGGATCTAGGAATAGAAATATGAAAATACAGCACTGTGCGGTGTGAAGCAGAGAGTAAGTTGGTAAGTATGCTTCAGTTGTAGCTGACATCATTAAAACCTGTCTGGATGAGTGTGTGCGTACAAATATTTTCTGTACATTTCCAAACAAAAAGCCCTGGATGAACCAGGATGTACATCACTTGCTGAAGGCTAGATCTGTGGCATTCAATTCTGGCGACCAGGTCTGTACCAGAAAATCAGGTATGATTTGCGGAGTGCTATTTCAAAGGTAAAGAGACAATTTTGAACGTAGTTGAAGGCAACATCAGATGTTACAACTCTGGCAGGGTTTGCAAGACAATATTTCCTACAAAGTGAAACCCAATGGCATGAATGGCAGTGATGCTTCCCTACCAGATGAACTCAACGCCTTCTATGCCCACTTTGAAAGGGAGAATATAACTACAGCTGTGAAGGTCCCTGCTGTACCGGATGACCCAATGATCTCTGTCTCTGAGGCCAATTTTAGGCTGCCTTTAAAGAGGATGAACCCTTGAAAGGTGGAAGGTCCCGATGGAGTACCTGGTAAGGCTTTGAAAACCTCTGCCAACCAACTGGCAGGAGTATTCAGGGACATTTTCAACCTCTTACTGTTGTGGGTGGAAGTTCCCACTTGCTTCAAAAAGGCAACAATTATACCAGTGACTAAGAAGAATACTGTGAGCTGCCTTGATGACTATCACCTGATTGCACTCATATCTACAGTGATGAAATGCTTTGAGAAGTTGGTCATGACTAGACTGAACTCCTGCCTCAGCAAGGACCTGGACCCATTGCAATTTCCCTATCGACACAATAGGTCAACGGCAGATGCAATCTTGATGGCTCTTCACACAGCTTTAGACAGACACCTATGTCAGGATGCTGTTCATCGACTATAGCTCAGCATTTAATAGCATCATTCCAACAATTCTGATTGAGAAGTTACAGAACCTGAGCCTCTGTACCTCTCTCTGTAGGTGGCTCCTCGACTTTGTAACCAGAGGACAACAATCTGTACGGATTGTTGATAACATCTCCTTGCTTATGATCAACACTGGTACACTGGTACACCTCAGAGCTTAGCCCACTGCTCTGCTTTCTCTATACCCATGACTCTGTGGCTAGGCATAGTTCAGGTACCATCTATAAGTTGGCTGATGATACAGCCATTGTTGGTAGAAACTTAGGCAGTGTCGAGAGGGCACATGGGAACGAGATATGCCAACTAGTGGAGTGGTGCCACAGCAATAACTTTGCACTCAACGTCAGTAAAACAAAAGAGCTAATTGTGGACTTCAGGAAGGAAAAGACAAAGGAACACATACGTATCATCATAGAGGGATCAGAAGTGGAGAGCATGAGCAGTTTAATGTTCCCGAGTATCAAGGTCTCTAAGGATCCAACCTGGTCCCAACATATTGACACAGCTATAAAGAAGACAAGACAGAAACTATGTTGGAAAAGGTGAGTGTGGAGCACGTGCTGCGGGAAGGGGCAGAGACCCCATGGCAGAGATGGTGCAGGGAGTGTGGGACAGCTTGTAGAGAAGGCAGGAGGGTTGTGGGACATGTGGCAGAGAAGGAGAGCCTGGGGTAGGGTGTAGTGAGGGTACGAGATAAGATGATTTGATTCCAAACAATCGGCTTATTGATCATTACAGAAAAGATCTCTCTGGTTTTCTTTCCCTACCATTTTCCCAACCACGACTCCCCTCTCTCTGTCCCCTTCCCACTTTCAGTCCACAATAAAGACGCATATCAGAATCACTCATACACATCACTTGTTTTTTTTTTTTTTGTTTTGCAGCTGCAGTACTGTCCATTATGTAAAATTACTAAGTATGGTGCCAAGGTATTGGGGACATTTACTGTATATAGCTAGGGTGCCAAAGCACAGCACCGTATGTGCACCCCACATTCAACTTACACCATAAGCTGCACAGAACAGACTTGCTGTTCACCCCACACGCTGCCCTCACTATCACTGGTTCAATGATACTTTTTTCTTCATTTTACTAATGCACTCATTCCCACTATGATGATGAAGCAATGGGTATAAAATATTGCAATCTCCCTCCTCTCCCATATGTAACAATGTTCAGTGTTAGTAATTCCAGTGAGATTGCAATATTGCCAACTTTCCTGTCGAGTATCTGCTCTTGGATTATTTGTTTATATAGCATCCAGCCAGACCTCTAATCTGCTCATTCCTGGGATGTGAACACCATTTACAAAACTGCCAGGTGTTGTGGACCTCATTCTAGAGGGAGGGAATGCCTTCATTTTAGAGAGCAGGTAAAAATTGGCTCGATTGCATCAGGTATCATGCTTAGACACAGAGCAACAAGTTCAGATCCTGATCCCTGAGTGGGTCACATGAACAAATTTGGTTCTCAGGATTATGGACACTGGCCGTTCACTGATTTATTCTGTCACTTCACATCACTATTCGAGAATCTCTGGTGAGATTCGAACCTGCATTCTGCTCAATGTCTAAGGGACTGCACAGACAAGCAATGCCACCATATCTGGTATTGAAAACTCTGCATATTGTTCTCCTCCTTTCAACTGCCAGTTTTCTCCTTTGGCCTGTGTGTCTCGCTGTTCCTAATGTGCCTCGATACCAAAATAGTCACCAATCTTCTCATGAAAATTGCCAAATGTATCTCAACACAAGAAGAGAACGCAGGTGAATTGGGTTGAGTGGCATCCTGAATCAGCCATAATGGAATGGCAGAGCAGTCTCAATGGGCAGAATGGCCTAATTCTGCTCCTCTGTTTTATGGTCTCATGACCTACCTGGGCATTTCAATCTGGAGTTGTAGGTGGTGGAAAGCATTTTACTAGGTAGATAGTGGAGTGGCTGCGCAAAAAATGTTGCAAGGCCTGCATTTAAAGTCAGGGACGGTAAGATTAAGCAAAATGGGAATACCGTGCGGAATTGCGTGTATATAAGTGAAGGGAAAGTTGTTCGAAAGGCGGATAAGCTCAGAGCACAAATCATCATGTGGAATTAGGAATGTGTAGCCATGTTTTACACACACACACACACACACACACACAATATATAACAATTACAGCAGAGAAACAGGCCATCTCGGCCCTTCTAGTCCATACCAAATGCTTAACACATCTAGTCCCACCGACACGCACTCAGCCCATAACCCTCCATTCCTTTCCAATCCATATACCTATCCAATTTTACTTTAAATGACAATACCAAACCTGCCTCTACCACTTCTACTGGAAGCTCGTTCCACACAGCTATCACTCTCTGAGTAAAGAAATTCCCCCTCATGTTACCCTTAAGCTTTTGCCGCCGAACTCTGAACTCATGTACTCTTGTTTGAATCCCCCTACTATCCACGTCAACTCTATCTATCCCCCTCATAATTTTAAATCCCTCTATCTAGTCACACCCCCCCCCCCAACCTTCTATGCTCCAAAGAATAAAGACCTAACTTGTTCAACCTTTCCCTGTAACTTAGGTGCTGAAACCCAGGTAACATTCTAGTAAATCTCCTCTGTACTCTCTCTATTTTGTTGACATCTTTCCTATCACTCAGTGACCAGAACTGTACAGAACACTCCAAATTAGGCCTTACCAATGCCTTGTACAATTTTAACATTACATTCCAACTCCTGTACTCAATGCTCTGATTTATAAAGGGCAGCATACCAAAAGCTTTCTTCCCCATCCTATCCACATGAGATTCCACTTTCAGGGAACTATGCACCATTATTCCTAGATCCCTCTGTTCTACTGCATTCTTCAATGTCCTACCATTTACCATTATTGTTCTATTTGGATTATTCCTACCAAAATGTAGCACCTCACACTTATCAGCATTAAACTCCATCTGCCATCATTCAGACCATACTTCTAACTGGCCTAAATCTCTCTGCAAGCTTTGAAAACCTACTTCATTAACCACAACACCACCTACCTTAGTATCATCTGCATACTTACTAATCCAATATACCACCTCATCATCCAGATCATTAATGTATATGACAAACAACATTGGACCCAGTACTGATCCCTGAGGCACACCACTAGTCACCGGCCTCCAAACTGACAAACAGTTATCCACCACTACTCTCTGGCATCTCCCATCCAACCACTGTTGAATCCATTTTACTACTTCAAATTAATATCTAATGATTAAAATGATGTCAAACTGATAGGCCTATAATTACTAGGTTTTCTTTTAGAACCCTTTTTAAACAATGGAACCACATGAGCAATACGCCAATCCTCCGGCACCATCCCCGTCTCTAATGACATTTGAAATATTTCTGTCAAAGCCCCTGCTATTCTACACTAACTTACCTCAAGGTCCTAGGGAATATCCTGTCAGGATCCGGAGATTTATCCACATTTATATTCCTTAAGAGCGCCAGTACTTCCTCCTCTTTAATCATCATAGATTCCACAACTTCCCTACTTGTTTCCCTTACCTTACATAATTCAATATCTTTCGGCTCTACACATAGCTGTCTACTCTGATTCTGTAAGGGACCAATTGTATCCCTCACTATCCTTTTGCTATTAATATAACTGTAGAAACCCTTCCGATTTGATTTCACCTTACTTGCCAAAGCAACCTCGTATCTTCTTTTAGCTTTTCTAATTTCTTTCTTAAGATTCTTCTTACATTCTCTATATTCCTCGAGTGCCTCATTTACTCCATGTTGCTATTATTTATTGTAGATATCTCTCTTTTTCCTAACCAAGTTTCCAACATCCCTTGAAAACCATGGCTCTCTCAAACTTTTAACCTTTCCTTTCAACCTAATAGGGACATAAAGATTCTGTAAACACAAAATTTCAACTTTAAATGACCTCCATTTCTCTATTACATCCTTCCCTCAAAACAAATTGTCCCAATCCAGTCCTTCTAAATCCTTTTGCATCTCCTCAAAGTTAGCCTTTCTCCAATCAAAAATCTCAACCCTGGGTCCAGTCCCATCCTTCTCCATAATTATATTGAAACTAATGGCATTGTTGTCACTGGACCCGAAGTCTTGCCCAACACATACCTCTGTCACCTGACCTATTTCATTCCCTGACAGAAGATCCAACACTGCCCCTTCTCTAGTCGGTACCTCTATGTATTGCTGCAGAAAACTATTCTGCACACATTTTACAAACTCCAAACCATCCATTCCATTTATAGTATGGGCCTCCCAGTCTATGTGTGGAAAAATAGTCTCCCACAATCAGAACCCTGTGCTTACTACAAATATCTGCTGCCTCCTTGCAAATTTGCTCCTCCAATTCTCTCTCCCCCAATAGGTGGTCTATAATACACCCCGATAATTGTTACTACACCTTCCCCATTCCTCAATTGCTTCCAAATAGCCTCCATAGATGAGCCCTCTAATCTATCCTGCAAGAGCACCGCTGTAATATTTTCTCTGACAAGCAATGGAACAGCTCCCCCTCTTATCCCTCCGATTCTATCGCAGCTGAAGCAAATCCAGGAATATTTAGTTGCCGATCACACCCATCCTGCAACCATGTTTCACTAATAGCTACAACATCATATTTCCAGGTATTAATCCATGCTCTAAGCTCATCCACCTTTCTTACAATGCTCCTAGCTTTAAAATAAATGCAGTTAAGAAATTCTCCACCTCTTCTTTTCTCTTTATCTCTAACAGTACAAAGAAGTTTACTGTCTTCTTTTTCTTCCTTCTCCCATACAACTGCTCCTACACTTTGGTTTCCCCTCCCGCGTCATAACTAGTTTAAATCCACTGGAGCCTCTCTAGCAAACCTACCTGCAAGAATATTTGTCCACCTCCAGTTCAGATGTAAACTGTCCCAACGGAACAGGTCCCACCTTCCCTGGAAAATTGCCCAATTATCTATTGCTATGAATGTACCACAGCTCTGAGGGGCCGAAGGGTGCGGGTCCAGCCCCCTCCTTCCGGAGAATCACAAGATCACTATTAATTCGGGTCTTGGACCCAGGAAATGAGAGACAATGCAACGGATTTGACCATTGTTCTTAGAGGCACCTGTGTGAATTGCAACTCTATAGCACGTGCCAGCTATCAGGGACATGGACACCCTCTGGCAACGTGGGGTGGGGATTGTATCACCCTACCTTGATTGACATTTACAAATCCGCCAGTCATGATAAAAAGGAGACTGCAGGAGGCAGTACTCCAGCGACGCACCAGACGGAGACACTATCGCTCATCGCTCCCCGCTCCCGTAAGGACGGGAAGCTGTTCGGGAGCCACGTGTGATTCGGTTCACTTGCTAGGGAATCGAGTGGCTGATAACCCCAAAAAGGATTCCGAACTGACAACGGGGAACTCACGTTCCCGATTCCACGATTTGAGTCCAACAGGCTGGCAAGTTTATTTTCTCTCTCCAACACGTGAGCCCCAGCGGTTTCCGAAAGGCTAAAAGCCTGCATGAACTTCAGAGACTTTGATATTTCCATCAGACAATAGTTTTACCCCTAGACAAATGATAGAGCTACTTCGCATTGTTGATTATTACTATACCCGTGCTTTAGATTGAGTATTGACGACGCATATTATCTGAATGTTTGTATTAACCTTTCTTTTGTGCCCCTTTATAGATAGATAGATAGATAGATACTTTATTCATCCCCATGGGGAAATTCAACATTTTTTCCAATGTCCCATACACTTGTTGTAGCAAAAAAACTCATTACATACAATACTTAACTCAGTAATAATATGATATGCATCTAAATCACTAACTCAAAAAGCATTAATAATAGCTTTAAAAAAAAAAGTTCTTAAGTCCTGGCAGTTGAATTGTAAAGCCTAATGGCATTGGGGAGTATTGACCTCTTCGTCCTGTCTGAGGAGCATTGAATCGACAGTAACCTGTCACTGAAACTGCTTCTCTGTCTCTGGATGGTGCTATGTAGAGGATGTTCAGGGTTTTCCATAATTGACCGTAGCCTACTCAGCGCCCTTCGCTCAGCTACCGATGTTAAACTCTCCAGTACTTTGCCCACGACAGAGCCCGCCCTCCTTACCAGCTTATTAAGACGTGAGGCGTCCTTCTTCTTAATGCTTCCTCCCCAACACGCCACCACAAAGAAGAGGGCGCTCTCAACAACTGACCTATAGAACATCTTCAGCATCTCACTGCAGACATTGAATGACGCCAACCTTCTAAGGAAGTACAGTCGACTCTGTGCCTTCCTGCACAAGGCATCTGTGTTGGCAGTCCAGTCTAGCTTCTCGTCTAACTGTACTCCCAGATACTTGTAGGTCTTAACCTGCTCCACACATTCTCCATTAATGATCACTGGCTCCATATGAGGCCTAGATCTCCTAAAGTCCACCACCATCTCCTTGGTCTTGGTGATATTGAGACGCAGGTAGTTTGAGTTGCACCATATCACAAAGTCCTGTATCAGTTTCCTATACTCCTCCTCCTGTCCATTCCTGACACACCCCACTATGGCCGTGTCATCAGCGAACTTCTGCACATGGCAGGACTCCGAGTTATATTGGAAGTCTGATGTGTACAGGGTGAACAGGACCGGAGAGAGTACGGTTCCCTGTGGCGCTCCTGTGCTGCTGACCACCGTGTCAGACCTACAGTTGTTTAAAAATGGTACCATCAGACTTCAGCGGACCTCTCTATCTTTGCTGGTAAGTGACCCAGTTATGGGGTTCATAACAACGTAGGGCCTCGTCTCGAGATTTGATACCAAATTGGGAGGTCAGTGAATTGGGTTTGTCAGTCAAAAAATTTGGATCTGGTACGCGGGTAGCCAGACGGGAAACCAGCAAAGATGGACGTGGATGAATTTATGGAAAACCCGACTCTGGGGGCGCTAGAGGCCGCTACATAATTAGACTTGGTAAATCTGGCGAAGGGGTTAAGCCTCACAGAGGTGAGGTCATCAATGAAAAAGCGGGAAGTGCGAAGGGTCATAACTCAGTATTACATTGGGAAGAAGGTGTTTGCAGCTGAGGATTTGGAAAATATCCCTGAAAAGGTCCTAGCGAGTGGGACGGATCAGTTAGATTTGGAGAAATTAAGGTTGGAACATGAATTTAAAGTAAAGCAGCTGGAAGCAGCTGAGAAGGAGAAGGAAAGAGCTGAGGAGAAGGAAAGGGCTGAGAGAGAAAGGGAACAGGCATTCCAACTAAAGGAATTAGAGGGGAAACGGGTTCATGAGCTCCAGCTAAAGGAGCTGGAAGCAACAGAGAAAGAGAAAGAAAGAGCTGAGAAGGAGAAGGAAAGAGCTGAGAAGGAGAGGGAGTATGAGGAGGCAGAAAAACAGAGGAAACATGACTTGGAGATGGAGAAGTTAAGGAAAAAGCGAAGAGATCAAGGGTTAGACCGAGAGGAGAGGTTTAATGTTAGTCGGGAGTTAAGGGTAGTACCTCCATTCGAAGAGTCGGATGTTGATAGTTATTTCTTGCTTTTTGAAAGGGTGGCAGTAAATCAGAAGTGGTCCAAAGAGCAGAGGGTGGCGTTGTTACAAACTGTGTGAAAAGGGAAGGCACAACGAGCATATGCAGCGTTGTCCGTCAAGGAGGGGGAAGCGGAGAATTATGCCAAAGTAAAGGAGGCCATTCTCCGGAGTTACGAGCTAGTACCTGAAGCTTATAGACAAAGGTTCAGAAATTTACGGAAAGGGTGGAATCAAACGTATACCGAGCTAGCCCATGAGAAGGGCGTGCTCTTGGACCATTGGTGCACCGCGGAACAGGTGGACGGGGATTATGGGCATATCAGGGAGTTATTTTTGATTGAGGAATTAAAAAGGTGTGTTCCGGAAGAGATCCGGATGTATTTGAGTGAGAAGCCGAATAAGTCCATCTCAGAAATTGCTAGGTTCGCAGATGAATATGCCCTAACCCACAAGACAGTTTCCCTCGAATAAAAGTACCCCGAGAGACCATGGGAACGATCGAGAAAGTCCGCCGGCTGAGGCAGAGGTCCTGCCGGGAGCTAGTGGTAACGTTGTGGGGGAAAGGCCAGGCGGCCCGAGATTTCCGGACTTGACCTGTTTTAATTGTGGAAAGGGAGGACATATTGCATCTAGGTGCTTTGCTCCGAGAAAGGAGCCAGAAAAAGGGAAAGCAGCGGTCCCTATCAGGTGTGCAGTGGTAATCAGAAAATCGGCAAGAGGGTCCCGGGTAAGCAGAGAGCGCTAGGGGTCTGAGATTTATCTGTCACACGGAACCGTGTCTGTGAGGGAGGGGGACCACCAATTCCCGTACGGATTTGGAGAGACACGGGGGCGGAGCTATCATTAATTAGCCGTAACGTATTACAATTTGGACCTCAGACGGGCGAGGTAGCCCTGAGAGGAATAGGAAAATGGACAGAAATGATGTCCTTACGTAGGGTCATTTTGGATTGTGAGCTGGTGTATGGATCAGTTGAAATAGGGGTGCCATCAGAATTCCCGAGAACTGACGTGGACGTCCTCCCTGGGAACGATTTAGCCGGGGGTAGGATTTGGTCAGCCATGACTATGACCCGCCGACCGGTGCGTGTTGAGGCCCCGCCCATAGCGTCCCCGAGCTATACCGCATGCGCGGTCACTCGCAGCCTGTCGAAAACGGCAGCTGAGAATGGGAGCAGTTTAAAATTGGCCAGTTTTGATTTGGCCGAGACGTCTTTACCGACCCTGTGCCACGAGGGTTTAGAGCAGGGGTGTCAAACTCATTTTAGGTCACGGGCCAGATTGAGCAAAATGCAGCTTCATGCAGGCCGGATCAGTCGGACGCGTGCGAACGCAGATTTCGTTGCCTCCGTTTTTTCAGCCTGCTCTCATGTGTCTCAGTCTCTGCTATAATTACAAAGTGTTTCACTTTACAAATTCTGTTTCTTATGAAGAAGACTGCCGAATAAACACTAAAAACCCTGAAAACCTGGTACCTGAATAAACTCAGCATTAGCCATATCATACGCCATAGGCGCTTCGATTACTGGGGCCAGCTTTAATAGTAATTAGATATTATCTCGCAGGCCAAAGATAATTCCACCACGGGCCGGATTTGGCCCGCGGGCCTTGAGTTTGACATATATGATTTAGAGGGTGGTAAAACGAGGAATAGTAACGTGAAAGGGGGTAAGGGAGAGGAGATGGAGCTTCCCTTAGCGAAGAGAAAGATCCCAGAGGTAGGAAATAAAGATCAGAAACGGAAAAAGCTGTTAAAAGGTCCAGAGTTGGACATGGATGATCTGTCGGGGGTGGCAGCCCTGTTTGAAGAAGTTGAGAGTTATCAAGATGTTCCCGATAATGAGATGAAGACAGTCCTAGATGAAAAGGATGCCACTACCTTGGAGAGGTCTGCTGGGTTGGCAGATGAGGTTGTTTCAGCCCGCGGGGTTGAGTTTACTCCGGAAGGGAGTTGCCCAGAGAGTAGCTGGGAGGAGCAAGGGAATTTGGAATTTGAAAAAGGTACGGGTATTGAAAGCCTGGAAGAGGTCAATGTCCCGTTTGAGAGTGTCCAGGATGGGGATGCACGTGGTTCCGAACCTAGTCACGGAGCTCAGAAAAGTTCTGAGGTATCTGATTCAGCTGAACGAGACGGCCGTTCTTTTGGGTCAGATAGACTGGGTTCAGTGAAGACAGGGTTAACCCTGCTAATTGGGGGAAGGGAGGGTTCCCAGGTGTTTGTACATGAAGGGGTGGTGAACCTTAAAGTGGAACTCGACCACGGGGGGATAAATATTATTATTGAAGGGAACGGAAAGTTTGTAGTTCCCAAATCGAATGAAAAAATTTTAAACCCGGCAGCTCGCTTACAGAGTAAGTCGAGAGCTGCCGGGGTCCCACACGCTATTGTTATTCCAGGGCGTGGGGTGAACAGGTAGCACTTGACATGCTGTCTGGACAAAGCGGGATCACTTGCAGATCTTAAATTGGAAACTAATAGCATGACAGGTCCTGAAGAGAAAAATAGCAACTTGCTTAAAACTAAAGAATTAGGTAGAAATGAAATAGGTCTGTGATCCGGTGTTGATAAGATAACTCCTATGAATAAGGCGGACGGGGTTTACCCCACCAAACTACTCGAGTTCCTCCCGTAGAAACTCACCGGAAAAAAGGTGATGGTTAATGGGGGCGCCATTTTTTAAATGCACAGGAGCGCCACAGGGAACCGTACTCTCTCCGGTCCTGTTCACCCTGTACACATCAGACTTCCAATATAACTCGGAGTCCTGCCATGTGCAGAAGTTCGCTGATGACACGGCCATAGTGGGGTGTGTCAGGAATGGACAGGAGGAGGAGTATAGGAAACTGATACAGGACTTTGTGATATGGTGCAACTCAAACTACCTGCGTCTCAATATCACCAAGACCAAGGAGATGGTGGTGGACTTTAGGAGATCTAGGCCTCATATGGAGCCAGTGATCATTAATGGAGAATGTGTGGAGCAGGTTAAGACCTACAAGTATCTGGGAGTACAGTTAGACGAGAAGCTAGACTGGACTGCCAACACAGATGCCTTGTGCAGGAAGGCACAGAGTCGACTGTACTTCCTTAGAAGGTTGGCGTCATTCAATGTCTGTAGTGAGATGCTGAAGATGTTCTATAGGTCAGTTGTTGAGAGCGCCCTCTTCTTTGTGGTGGCGTGTTGGGGAGGAAGCATTAAGAAGAAGTACGCCTCACGTCTTAATAAGCTGGTAAGGAAGGCGGGCTCTGTCGTGGGCAAAGTACTGGAGAGTTTAACATCGGTAGCTGAGCAGGCTACGGTCAATTATGGAAAACCCTGAACATCCTCTACATAGCACCATCCAGAGACAGAGAAGCAGTTTCAGCGACAGGTTACTATCGATGCAATGCTCCTCAGACAGGATGAAGAGGTCAATACTCCCCAATGCCATTAGGCTTTACAATTCAACTGCCAGGACTTAAGAACTTTTTTTAAAGCTATTATTAATGCTTTTTGAGTTAGTGATTTAGATGCATATCATATTATTACTGAGTTAAGTATTGTATGTAATGAGTTTTTGCTACAACAAGTGTATGGGACATTGGAAAAAATGTTGAATTTCCCCATGGGGATGAATGAAGTATCTATCTATCTATCTATCTATCTAAATAGGAAACCTGGCTGTACGGGATTTTGACAAAGCATGTGAATAACAAAGACAACCCCCTTGGAACCTGCCTGTTAAGTTGAAATCTGATGCTACCAGCCTTTAGTCGGGTACAAGAAAAAAAATATTAAAGTAAGTGCCACTGTACTCGTTACCTGTTTAGATGATGAATTAAATGTATAACTGTATAGCTCTGTAGTGGAAAGAAAAGCTTGTGTATTGTGTTAGATTCTAAAATCCTGTAAGACTCTGTACTACTTCGTTTCCACCACTGGTGAAAACGCTTTGAAGATAGGGGGTATTATGAATGTACCACAGCTCTGAGGGGCCGAAGTGTACGGGACCAGCCCCCTCCTTCCGGAGAATCGCAAGATCGCTATTAATTCGGGTCTTGGACCCAGGAAATGAGAGACAATGCAACGGATTTGACCATTGTTCTTAGAGGCACCTGTGTGAATTGCAACTCTATAGCACGTGCCAGCTATCAGGGACATGGACACCCTCAGGCAATGTGGGGTGGGGATTATATCACCCTACCTTGATTGACATTTACAAATCTGCCAGTCATGATAAAAAGGAGACTGCAGGAGGCAGTACTCGAGCGACGCACCAGACGGAGACACCATTGCTCATCGCTCCCGTAAGGACGGGAAGCTGTTCGGGAGCCACGTGTGATTCGGTTCACTAGCTAGTGAATCAAGTGGCTGATAACCCCGAAAAGGATTCCGAACTGACAACGGGGAACTCACGCTCCCGATTCAACGATTTGAGTCCAACAGGCTGGCAAGTTTATTTTCTCTCTCCAACACGTGAGCTCCAGCGGTCTCCGAAAGGCTAAAAGCCTGCATGAACTTCAGAGACTTTGATATTTCCATCGGACAATAGTTTTACCCCTAGACAAACGATAGAGCTACTTTGCATTGTTGATTATTACTATACCTGTGCTTTAGATTGAGTATTGATGACGTATATTATCTGAATGTTTGTATTAAACTTACTTTTGTGCCCCTTTATAAATAAAAACGTTTAAAAATGGTACCATCAGACTTCAGCGGACCTCTCTATCTTTGCTGGTAAGTGACCCAGTTATGGGGTTCATAACACTATAAATCTGAAGGCCTCCCTCCTGCACCATGTCTTCAGCCATGTGTTGATCTGCACTATCTTACTATTTCTAAACCCACCTGCACGTGGCACTGGTAGCAATCCTGAGTTTACTATCCTGGAGGTCCTGCCCTTTAACTCGGCACCTAGCTCCCTAAACTCACCTTTCAGGACCTCCTCACTCTTCCTACCCACGTCATTGGTCCCTACATGGACCACGACATCCGGCTGCTCACGCTCCCTCTTGAGAATACTAGGAACTCGATCCGAGATATTGCGGACCCTGGCATCAGGGAGGCAACAGACCATCCACAGTTTATTAATTTCAGAATCCACCATTCCAATTTTGGTATTAGTATCTTTTGTCAATACAAACTTTCTTTCAGGAGTATAGGTTTCTTCTACCTCCCTTGTAAATTTGGTTTGTTCAGTTTCAGAAACAATTTTGCCTCATCTTAATTCCTTTCCAGTTCGGGTTCCAGCCATCGTAATTAAATTGTAAATCTATCACTGAAAGTAATGAATCTTCAAAGTTTAAACAAAAGTAGCAGTAAAAAGTAGGTTGTAAAAGCATAGAGAAGAGCCAACAAGCATCTTACTCCATGAGCTGCCCAGAAGAGACTCCACGACCTTATCTAACTGTGATACCACTTACAAGGTTCTGTGTATCTGTATTCTCAGTTCACTCTGTTCATCCGCAAGCTTGTTAATCCACTTGACCACATCATCATCCAGATTGTTTATACAGATGCAATCAACAATGGACCCTGGACCATTCCTTGTAGCAGACAACTAGTCACCAGCCACCAGTCCGAGAGCCAACTATCTGCTACCACCCAATGGCTTCTGCCACAAATCCAATTGATTATTTCATTCTTAATGCCAAGTGACTGAACCTTCTTGACTAAAAGGGATTGCCAAGATCCATTTATATATTTACTGTCTTTCCTCCATTAACTTTCCTGGTATATTGCTCAGATACTCTGTAAGATTGGATAGACATGACATACCACCATACAACCATTGTTGACTATCCCTAATCAGTCCCCGTCCATAAAAATGTTATTACTCACAGTACTTCCAATAACTTACCAAGTATTGATGGCAAGCCCATCATACTTACCCAGATTATTTTTAGAGCCTTTCTCAGACAATTGAACAATATCAGGGGTGCTGTCATAGTGCAGCCAGACACGTAATACTATTGCTGCTCAGGGCTTCTTAATTTGGAGTTCAATTCTGGTGTCCTCTCTGAGCACATTTGTAAATTCAAACTCGTGTCTGCGACTGTTTTCTCCGGGTGCTCCGGTTTCTTCTCACAATCCAAAAATGTACCGGTGGTTAGTTTAATTAGTCATTACAATTTGCCCCGATTATGTCAGGTTAAATCACTGGGGTGCTCCGTGGCACAACTCAATCGATTAAGGAAACTTATTTGAACGCATTTGACAATCTCTATCTCATTCATCACTTTTGCAAGCAGGGCAGTCCAAGTTAATATCTATTAAATCTTTCAAGCAATGATTATAATAAATATGTGTAAATCAGTTCTCTATTTCTCAGCACTTACCTCTTCCCTGTATTCCTGTGAATTGCAGGCCCAGGCATGAAATCTGGAAAAGATGTCAAGGCAACATTTATCTTTAAAAATATTTTGTAACGCACCTGGGCCCTTTTCCGCTTTGGAGCTCCCTGGATCCCCATCCATATTCACAGCTTCAGCCATGGTGGGGATGGGGTTTTCAACATTCTGGCTCTCTGCAATAAACAGAATGAGGATTAGCTGATAATCATCAAAAGTAAGACAGTGCTTTGCATTCTGCTCATTCCTCATCTGCAAACTGTTCTCTGTCAGGAAGGTACAGTCATAATGCACAGATATAGGCCCTTCAGCCTATCATGTACATACTGACCATCTATAACAACCCATTTACTTACCGCTTGTGCAATTGCTGCAATGCATTGGCGATTTTATTCATATCAGAAACAGAATCAGTTGTCAGGTTTAAGAACACCATCATATGTTGTGATCTTTTTAACTTTGCGATATCAGTACAATGTAATGCATAACAGAGAGAAATAAAAACAGAATTATAATCTATATATCTGAAATATATAGTAATTCCAGTGGGATAGCAATACGTATTGCCAACTTTCTTGTCGAGTATGTGCTCCTGCATTATTTATTTAGATAACATCCAGCCCAACCTCCAATCTGCTCATTCCTGGGATGTGAACATTGTTACGATACGGCAACAATAAATATAGAATTGAGACAGGTTTGTTTATAACACCAGCAAATATGGTGAACTTGTTAACTTGTGATATATATAATCTTATATATAATAGAATAAAATATATATAATATATAATCTGTGTGCCCTCAGACTTCTGTTCCTCTTCTCTGATGGTAGTAGAAGTCCTCAATGATGACACCAGCTCTTTGAAGCACCGCTCCTTGAAGATGTCCCTGATACCCACGATGGTGCTGACTAATTTTACAACTCTCTGCAGCTTCCTTTGATTCTGTGCAGTAACACCCTCCGCCATACCAGACAATGATGAAGCCAGTTAGAATGCCTGGCATGGTATGTCTAGAAATTTGTGCAATACTGCTTTTGCTGACATACCAATTCTCCTCAAACTCCTGATGAAATATAGCCACTGTCTTGTCTTCTTAATGGCTGCATCGATATGTTGGGTGCAGATTAGGCCCTCAGACATAGTGACACTCAGGAACTTGAAATTTCTCACTCTCCCCACTTCTGATCACTCTATGAGGACTTGTGTGTGTTCCCTCATTTCCCTCACAGAACTCCTTTCTGGAGTCCAGAATAAGTTTTTTGGTGTTACTGACATTCAGTTGTTCAGGGAAAGCTGCGATACTAGCTGATAATACATCTCACTCCTGTATGCCCCCTCATCTCCATCTGAAATTCTGACAACAATGGTGATATCATCAGTGAATTTATAGATGGCATTTGAGATGCGCCCAGCCACACAGTCATTGATGCAGAGAGCGTAGAGCAATGGCTAAGCCCACCACCCTGTGGTGCACTAATGTTGATTGTCAGTGAGGTGGAGATGTTACAGTGGCTTTAAAATTTATTCACCTCTCTTTGAAGTTTTCATGCATTCTTGTTTTATAACATTGAATCACAATGGATTTAATTTGGCTTTTTTGATACTAATCAACAAAAGACACTATTTCATGTCACAGTGAAACATTTCTATAAATTGGTCTCAAGTTATTACAGTTATTAATCATAAAATAATTGATTGCATAATTATTCACCCTTTCAAGAAGTATTTAGCAAATGCACCTTTGGCAGCAATTACAGCCCTGAGTCTGCGTGGGTCAGTCACTATCAGTTTTGCACATCTGGACACTGAAATTCTTCTTTACCTTACTGCTGAAACTCTATCAGATTGTATGGGGACCATGAGCAAAGAGCTCTTTTCAAGTCCAGCCACAGATTCTCAATTGGAGTGACATCCAAAATATGACTTGGCCACTTCTGGGCATTAACGTTGTTTTTAAACAATTTCTTGTCAGCTTTGGCTTTATGCTTTGGGTCATTTTCTTGTTGGATAACAAATCTTCTCCCAGGTCGCAGTACTCTTGCAGATTGCATCAGGTTTTCCTTCAGGATTTCCCTGTATTTCGCTGCATTCATTATACCTCTACCTTTACAAGGTTTCCAGGGTCTGCTGCAGTGAAGCATCCCCATAGCATGATGAAGTCACCACCATGCTTCACGGTAGGGATGGACTGTTTTTGATGATGTGCAGTGTTTGCTTACGCCAAACATAAGATTTAGTCTGATGGCCAAGAAGTTCAATTTTCATTTCACGAGAACATAAAACCTTCTTCCAGCTGACTTCAGAGTCTCCTACCCCACGTGCCTTCTGGCAAACTCTAGCCAAGATTTCATGTGAGTTTCTTTCAACAACAGCTTTCTCTTTGCCACACTCCCACAAAACTGCGACTGGTGAAGCACCCATATGTCTTCCTTCTGCCGCCTGCGTGGGATGACGAGTCAATCGGGACCCTGAGACTTGTGGAAACTGTGTGGTGGTTTCTTTTAAACTTATAGTCTTTTAACATCTTTGGACTATTTTTACTGTGCCCATGGTCTGCTTTTTTAATCAATTATGCTAATGTTTGCACTGTTGTAACTATATGTTGTAATTGTGTGGTTTTGTGCAGGTCTTGTAGCTTTAGTTTTTGGTCTTGTTTGTCTGGTGGGATTGGAGCTCCTTTCCAGGGAACGTGCTAAGATGGTAGCGCGATATTAATATTAGTAACAGCCTCTCCGGACTCTGGATTGGGAATTGCCAAATGTTATGTGGATTTTCTGGTGTAGTCTGTTTGTCATGTGTTTTTGTGATATCATTCTGGAGGAATGTTGTCACTTTTTTTTTTAACTGCATTGCATTTGTGGTTTCTGAATGACAATAAACTGAATCTGAATATGGCAGTTGTTGTATGCACTGTCCCTCTCATCTCAGCCTCTGAAGCTTGTAACTCCTCCAGAGTTGTCATAGTAATCTTGATGGCCTCCCTCAATGATCCACTTCTTGCACAGTCACTCAGTTATTGACGACGGCCTGATCTAGGCAAATTTACAGCTGTGCCATATTCTTTCCATTTCTTGATGATTGACTTAACTGTACTCCAGAGGATATTCAGTGATCCACCTTCTGACTTGTATTTTTCTATAAAGTTCTCCCGGGTTTCCTTGGAATGTCTTCATGGTGTAGTTTTTGCCAAGATACTGACTCACCAGCAGTTGGATCTTGTATATACAGGTGTAGTTTTACGACAAGCAATTGAAACACCTTGAATGTGTGACTTCTAAAATCAATTGGCTGTATGAGTCATGATTTGGTGTGTCATATTAAAGGGGATGAATGCCTACGCAATCAATTATTTTGTGTTTTATATTTCCAATTAATTTACATTACTTTGTGGAAATTTGTTTTCACTTTCTCATGAAAGAGTCTTTTTTATGTTTATCAGTGTCAAAAAAGCCAAATTAAATCCACTGTAAAACAATAAAACATGAAAACTTCCAAAGTGAGGGGGGGGGGGGGGTGAATATTTTACAGGTATTGCATTCCAAATCTGCACAGATTTTTGTTTTCCAGTTAGGAGGCTGAGGATACAATTGCAGAGGGAGATACAGATGCCTAGGTTCTGAATGCTTTTGATCAGAACTGCAGGAATGATGGTATTAAATGCTGAGCTGTAGTTAACTAACAGAATCCTGGCATAGGTATTTGTATTGTTGAGGTGATCCTTGGCCACATGGAGACGCAATGAGATCATATCCGCCATAGACCTATTGTGGAGATTGGCCAATTGCAGTGGATCCAGGTTCTTGCTGAAGAGGGAATTGATTCCAGCCATAACTACCCTCTAAAATAACTTCAACACCGTAGATATGAGTGCACATGAGCAATAGATGTTCAGACATCTCACCCTGCTATTCTTGGTTGCTGGTGTAATTGTTGGGCTCTTGAAGCAGGTATGGACTTTCAAATGTAGCAAAGAGATATTGAAAATGATTTCGAACACCCCTGCCAGTTGGTTGTTTTTTTTCTTGTGATTTTTTGGTATTCATTTCTTTATTCCATGGAAATAATTTTAGATAAACTCAGGTCCCATAATGGCCATGTATAATCTCAGTCGACATGGACATTTGTACCTCTTTATTTATGATATGAGAAGCCCACATTTCTGAGGGAAATGTGCATTTGGGTAAAAGTACTCATTTGGCATATAATTAAACTGGGAATTTGAAATTAACAACTGACATTTCAACCCCCCTGGTATTCCTGTTTCCAGCAATCCTCTTCCTGAAAATTTCTTCTTCAAGTCCTCTGGAAACAGCTTCCCCATTACTCTGAACGAGAGGTTCACAACCCTTATTATAGAATGGGCCTCTAACATTAACCGAGGGGTCTATGGACCCCAAGTTGGGAACCCTTGCTCTGTACCCATGTACTCTGCTCAGTCGTATTGCTGTCCCCAAATTGGCCATCTGCAGGTATCCTGTGATGATAACTGGTAGCAGCCTGTACTGCAGGGGATTTCATTTGCAGCGCTTCCTGAAAAACAGGCTGCTGTATCAGCATCTCCCCAGTATGATAATCCAAGGGTAGTCTGCCTCCCTCTCACGGTCCTTTTACCCACCGTCCATTAGCCCTTCTGAGTCTAATTTGATAATCTCATCTCCCAGGACATCATCCTACACAAGCTGCCTAATGTCTCATTGGCAGGCCCCACACACTTGCAGGGTCTCATGATGTTTCATTCCAGGCACCCTGCCTTCACCGTTTCACATATTGCCCCATCCTTCGAGACACGTACCCTCCTCAACCATGTGCTGCCATGGTCCCAGGACCTCACCTCTTTCAGGTCAAACAATTCACACGCTGATAATTATGCCACCGTCGGGAGAGTTCATGCAATTCAACTTGCCTACATTTGGGGAGGATGCAACTGATCTGGACAGGGTACAGGAGGGATTTACCAGGAAATAGACTGTAAAATGGCACATGGGTTTTAATTGAGCTTTGAAATGTGCGTTTCGGAAGGGCAACTGGGGGTAATAATTACACAGTGAACAACAGGGCACTGTGAGTGTGGTAGGATAGGGGTATCTGGGATACTTCTTCGGAAATGGTATAGCAGGTAGACAGTGTCAAACCAGAGATTCTGGCACATTGGGCTTCATAGATCAAAGTATTGAGTAGAGGAGTTGGCTTGTTATATTGAAGTGCATAAAGAAATTGGTGAGGCCTAATTTGAAGCAGTGTGTGCTGTTCTGGTCACCCAGCGACAGGAAAGGTATCAATATGATTGAAAGAGTACAGAGAAAATTTACAACGATATTGCCTGGATCTGAAGACTCACGTTAGAGTTAAGGTTGAATTGGTTAGGAATTTAGTTTAGGGCGGTATGGTGTCATTGCGGTTAGCATAATGCTCTACAGCCACAGTGACCTGTGTTCAAATCTCGCTGTTGTCTAAGGAATTTATATGTTTCTCTCTGTGACCACACATTTTTGGTTTGCTCCCACATTACAAAGATGCTTGTGCTAGTAGTTTTAATTAGTCATTGATGTATATTCGGTGGCATGGACTTGCTGGGACGTGCCGTAAAGGAAGGGAGAGAGGGAGAAATAAATTTGATGCCATGTCCACTGGTTCCCACTCATCTATTTCAACAGCTACATTTTCTAAAAAGGTCCCACAGAATACTGAAACATGTCTGCCATTTGAGAAATATGTTCACACAGTATGTTGTGTTTTCATCAATTTGAGAATTAGTATCAGTTCTTAAGAAATACTTGCTTGACACTCAATGTTTAATTTGAAACGATTTGTAGTCAACTAACCTGCTCCACATTCGAAGTCCCCAGATGGCTTCGATTTTGTGGCATGATCAACTTCCTCTTGCGACAAGTTTTCAGGCTGAGTTTTACTGGATTTTCTTTCCATTTCAGTTGTTTTGCTACCCTCAAAATGAAAATCCAGGTTAAGGAGCAATGCAACACACCACAGAAGCCGGTAGAGATATTTAGACTATAAGATTGTAAGACATGGGACAGAAATAAGCCATTCAGCACATCGTGCCTGCTCCGCCGTTCCATCATAGCTGATCCCAGATCCCATTCAACACCATACACATACTTTCTCACCATATACTTGGATTCCCTAACTGATCAGGAAAAAATCAACTTCCGCTTTAGATATACCCATGGACATTGTCTCCACCACAGTCTGTGAAAGAGCATTTCACAAGACTACTACACTCTGACTAAAAAAAAGATAAAATCACCCTTTTCTAAACAGCCACCCTCAATATTGAGGCTGTGCCCTCTAGTTCTGGATACCCCCAACATAGGAAGTACATCTACCCAATCAGATCCTTTCAACATTCGGTAAGTTTCAATTAGATCTCCCCACATATTTCTACATTCCAGGGAGTACAGGCTCAAAGCTGCCAAACACTCCTCATATGGTAAACATTTAATTCCCGGAATCATCTCGTTAATGTCCGGCTCGAAGGACCAAATGTTGGGCTTGAAATTCTGCCCTGTGTTCGTTTAGGAAGAGAGACAACCAACACCGGAATATTACAAAACTTGCGTTTATTGCAGAATTCGTAACTGGCACAGCGAATCCACGGAGTCGCTGGAGAAGGCGCGTTCTGTCTTTCCCTTACAATCTGCTCTTATTTATACCCCTTTTCCCCCCAGCACAACCCCCCGCTCAGAATCTGAGGCCACAAACCAGGCACGCCCGGGATCCTCTTCAGTTTGCGTATAAGGAGAAGGTGGGAGTGAAGGATGCTATCACGTATTTGCTGCACAAATCACTCTCTCACCTAGATGGGGTCAGTTGTGCTGTGAGGATTACATTCCTTGACTTCTCTAGTGCCTTTAACACCATCCAGCCCAAGATCTTAAGGCACAAACTAACGGAGATGGGAGTAGACTCTCACATGGTGGATTGGATAGTGGACTACTTGACAGATAGACCTCAGTATGTGCGGTTGGGAGACTGTAGGTCTGACACGGTGGTCAGCAGCACAGGAGCGCCGCAGGGAACCGTACTCTCTCCGGTCCTGTTCACCCTGTACACATCAGACTTCCAATATAACTCGGAGTCCTGCCATGTGCAGAAGTTCGCTGATGACACGGCCATAGTGGGGTGCGTCAGGAATGGACAGGAGGAGGAGTATAGGAAACTGATACAGGACTTTGTGATATGGTGCAACTCAAACTACCTGCGTCTCAATATCACCAAGACCAAGGAGATGGTGGTGGACTTTAGGAGATCTAGGCCTCATATGTATGGAGCCAGTGGTCATTAATGGAGAATGCGTGGAGCAGGTTAAGACCTACAAGTATCTGGGAGTACAGTTAGACGAGAAGCTAGACTGGACTGCCAACACAGATGCCTTGTGCAGGAAGGCACAGAGTCGACTGTACTTCCTTAGAAGTTTGACGTCATTCAATGTCTGTAGTGAGATGCTGAAGATGTTCTATAGGTCAGTTGTGGAGAGCGCCCTCTTCTTTCTGGTGGCGTGTTGGGGAGGAAGCATTAAGAAGAGGGACGCCTCACGTCTTAATAAGCTGGTAAGGAAGGCGGGCTCTGTCGTGGGCAAAGTACTGGAGAGTTTAACATCGGTAGCTGAGCGAAGGGCGCTGAGTAGGCTACGGTCAATTATGGAAAACCCTGAACATCCTCTACATAGCACCATCCAGAGACAGAGAAGCAGTTTCAGCGACAGGTTACTATCGATGCAATGCTCCTCAGACAGGATGAAGAGGTCAATACTCCCCAATGCCATTAGGCTTTACAATTCAACCGCCAGGACTTAAGAACTTTTTTTTAAAGCTATTATTAATGCTTTTTGAGATAGTGATTTAGATGCATATCATATTTTTACTGAGTTAAGTATTGTATGTAATTAGTTTTGCTACAACAAGTGTATGGGACATTGGAAAAAAGGTTGAATTTCCCCATGGGGATGAATAAAGTATCTATCTATCTATCTATCCATGTCCTCTGGACTCTCTCCAATGGGAACACATCTGTTCCGAGATATGGGGCCGAAAGCTGTTGGCAATCCTAGTGCAGCCTGACTTGTGACTTATAAAGGTTCATTCAGCATGACCTCCCTGTCTTTATGTTCTATTCCCTTAGAAGTAAATGGCAAAAATGCATTTGCCTTCTTTACCACAGGCTCAAGCTGTAAACTAATCTCCTGGGAGTCCTGCACAAGGACTCTGACGTCCCTCTGCACTCCTGAAGATTGAATTATTATCATTTAGGTAATAATCAGCCCTATTTTTCCTCTAACCAAAATCCATTATTATACATTTCCCAACACTGTATTCCATCTGCCCATTCTTCCAATTTGTCTGTCACGCTGCAATCGCATTGCTTCCTCAGCAGTGCCTACCCCTCCACCTATCTTCATGTCATCAAAAGACTTTTCCAAAACCCATCAATTCCATTCTATAAGCCATTGACAAACAATGTGAAAAATAGCAGTTCCAATACTGACCCCTGAGGAACACCACTAGTCACTGCCACCCAATCAGAAAAGGCCCCTTTTATTTCCACTCCCTGCTTCCTGCTAGTCAGTCATTCCACTATCCATGCCAATATCTTTCCTGTAATGCCACAGGATTTTACCTTGTTAAGCAGCTTCATGTGTGGCACTTTATCAAATGCCTTCTAAAAATTCAAGTGAATGACATCCACTGCCTCTCCTTTGTTCACCCTGCTTGTTACTTCCTCGAAGAACTCTTAACAGATTTTTCAGGCAAGATGCCCCTTCACAGAAACCACACTGACTTTGACTAAGGTTATCATTAGTCTCCAAGTACCTTGAAACCTCATTCTTAATAATAGATTCCAACACTTTCCCAACCACTGAGGTTAGGCTAACTGGCATATAATTCCCTTTCTTTCCCCTTCTTTCCTACTTAAAGAGTGCCTTTGTAATAGCAATGGCACTCCCTCTTGCTCCCTGACGCTCACAGACCTCTGGCACATTGCTAGTGTCTTCAACAGTAAAGGTAGATGCAAAGTACCCAATATGTTCATCTGTCATTTCTTTGTCCTCCATCACTACCTCACCAGCATCATTTTCCAATGGTCCAATATCAACTCTCAGCAACAGTGTCTTGTCCAAATAATCAAAGGAAATCTTGGTTAATTTTTCAATTTTGCACTTTATGTCCCAAATAAGTGTCCTGCGCTATTGTTCAAAGGCCCAATTATGTGGATTTGACTTCTTAAAAAAGCATGCCCTGGCCCGTAATGACTTTGCGCAGCATCACTTAAGAGATATTGTAAAGAATTACACGTACGTCTTCTGATTGGATGAGACATAATTAAAAATGTTGGCCTCAACACTAAGCAGCATATGCATGTAAATCTAATGCTCTGCGTCAGCCAGTTAACACCATCCCTACTGTAAAGAATGCTGGCTGTAGTATCAAACTACAGGGATGCTTTTCTTCAACAGGACTGGCCATCTGGTCAGGATTGATGTGAAGATGAATGCTGATAAATACAGAGATTCTGGATAAAAAAAAAACAAACAAACAAACCTACTAGATAGCAATATTGAGTAGGGCAACTACCCTCAATAGCAAGAATGTCCTTCCTCAAATTTGTAGAACAAAACTGAACACAATACTCCAGCTGTGGTCTCACCAGGGTCCTGTACAACTGCAGAAGGACCTCTTTGCTCCTATACTCAACTCCCCTTGTTATGAAGGTCAACATGCCATTAGCTTTCTTCACTGCCTGCTGTACCCACATGCTTACTTTCAGTGACTGATGAACAAGGACACCTAGATCTTCGTGAACTTCCCCTTTTCCTAACTTGACACCATTAAGACAGTAATCTGCCTTCCTGTTCTTGCCACCAAAATGGATAACCTCACATTCATCCATATTAAACTGCAGCTGCAATGCATCTACCCACTCACCCAACCTGTCCATCACCCTGCATTCTCCTAACATCCTTCTCATATTTCACACTACCACCCAGCTTTGTGTCATCTGCAAACTTCCTAATGTTACTTTTAATCCCTTCATCTAAATCATTAATGTATGTTGTAAATTGCTGCGGTCCCAGCACCGAGTCTTGCGGTACCCCATTAATCACTACCTGCCATTCTGAAAAGGACCCATTAATCCCTACTCTGTTTCCTGCCTGCCAACCAATTTTCTATCCATGTGAGTACTCTGCCCCCAATACCATGTACTCAAATTTTGCCCACTAATCTCCTATATGGGACGTTATCAAAGGCTTTCTGAAAGTCCAGGTACACTACATCCACTGGCTCTCCCTTGTCGATTCTCATAGTTACATCCTCAAAAAATTCCATATGATTAGTCAATCATGACTTCCCCTTCGTAAATCCATGCTGACTCGGACTGATCCTGTTACTGCTATCCAAATGTGCCGTTATTTCATCTTTTATAATTGACTCCAGCAACTTCCCCACCACTGACATCAGGCTAACTGGTCTATAAATCTCTGTTCTCTCTTTCCCTCCTTTCTTAAAAAGTGGGATAACATTAGCTATCCTCCAATCCTCAGGAACTGATCCTGAATCTATAGAACATTGGAAAATGATTACCAATGCATCCAAGATTTCTAGAGCCACCTCCTTAAGTACCCTGGGATGCAGACCATCAGGCCCTGGGGATTTATCAGCCTTCTGTCTCATCAGTTTACCCAACACCATACTCTGCCTAATGTGAATTTCCTTCAGTTCCTCTGTTAACCTAGGTCCTCTGGCCACTATTACTTCTGGGAGATTGTCTGTGTTCTCCCTAGTGAAGACAGATCCAAAGTACCTGTTCAACTCGTCTGCTATTTCCTTATTCTCCATAATAAATTCACCTCTTTCTGCCTTCAAGGGCCCAACTTTGGTCTTAACATTTTTTTTTCCTTTTCACATACCTAAAGAAGCTTTTACTATCCTCCTTTATATTCTTGGCTAGCTTACCTTCGTAGCTCATCTTTTCTCCCCATATTGCCTTTTTAGTAATCTTCTGTTGCTCTTTAAAAAATTCCCAGTCCTCTGGCTTCCTGCTCATCTTTGCTATGTTATACTTCTCTTTTATTTTTATACTGTCCCTGACTTCCATTGTCAGCCAGGACACTGCCTGGAAGCTGAATGTGGGGAGGAAGTTTGTCTTTCAGCAGGACAATGACCCAAAGCACACTGTTAGAGCAGCCATGAGGTGGCTTCAATTGAGGAAAATTGACATCTCCGAGTAGCCCAGTCAGTGAACTGATCGAACATCTCTAGCAAAACCAAGAATGCTGTCCACTGCCAGTCGCCAACTAACCTGGCACAGCTTGAGCAATTTTGCAAGGAGGAATAAACCATCTTGTTCCATCATGTTGTGCAAAGCTAATAGAGACTTGTCCGAAAATACTACTGTCTGTAATAGTTGAGAGAGGTGTTTCAACCAAGGACCGAGGAAAGGGGGATGAATACTTTTGATCCGCTGATATTTCAGCTTTTTAAAAATAAATTTGTTCATGCTTTACAGTTTTCCTATAGTTTTGGGCTCTACTGAAGAGAGTGAGGATGGGGTTCACAGATAAAAATAAAAACAAAACCTCAGCTAAATTGATTAAAATCCCTGGTTGCAATAATAATTTATGTCAATAAAGGTTTGGCGGGGGGGTGGGGGAGGGGTGCGGTTGAATATTATTTGAAGCACGTATATACAGTGCCATACTTGCATCATATATATACTTTATATACAGTATATCTATATGTACACATATAATTATACTGTATATATGATCATCCCATCTTTCTCAGTACACAGACGCAAATCTTATTTGGTTAGCTACTCTTTACAAGACAAATATTTAAATGAGCTAAAAGATATATTTTGGACTGCATCCAATGATATGTGCTTTTGGATCTCAAAGAGGGTAAGTAGTAGAATATGGAAATATAGACTAGAATGATTTAGCAGATAAGATGACAATATATATTTATGTCGAGGAGTCTCTACCCAAGGATCCACTGGCTGACATACTGTCAAAAGACCTCAGTGCTGAAGACTACACAATTACATCCGAAGTTACTATCAGAGAGGGAGGAGCCAGGGTGTAGCAGCTGAGGGATATTGTGAAGGATATTAGGACATATGTGCTCGGGGCTGATTCTAGAGAGTCTTTCCAAGTAATTAGTCACTAGAGAGAAATACACAGACAAGGTAATGAACAGGGAAAGGAGGTTAATTCTTCTTGCATCTGAACACACAGTCTTGTGATGAACCTCTAGGTTTATCTTGCTGTGAAGTGTCATCTTTAAGAGAGAGCGCCTGAGTGACGTTAGCCACTGGCTTTCTCGGCTCCTGTTTGATTCTTACTGAGAGAGAGGGAGGGGTGGAACTATTGGACTCTGCCGCTTGTTTTGATTGAAGCAAGGACACTCACTCACACACAGCCAGTCACAGTTGGAGTCGGCCAACGGAAGGAAGCCAGTGACTAGGGGGTCACTGGTTGGAATTTGAGTGCCCACAAGGGTGGGTTGAGCATCGACCCAACACGTCGATAAGTGGCTATCACATTGTGTGATTGCGGAAACCTTGTGGAATCTATGTTAACCCTTGCCTGTGTGGTAGTTCCCTGTGATAAGCTACTACCCCCCCCACCCCCACCCCAACGTCAATAGTTTGGAAGTTATATTTACACATATGTATACTCATAACACTGTTAACGTTTGATCATTCTTGTTTAAATTTCTATATTTAGTAGATACTAATGAAGATAGTGGTTTTAACATCAAAACCAGACTCTAGGTGTGGTCTATTGCTGCTGGGTCATTTAAACCATTACAGGTACGTAACACTCTGCTTTGCCAGAAGCACAGTGCCAAGCCAGGGGAATAAATGAGGAATTAAAGAATGTTAGACTGACTGTTATGGGTAATAACAATGGAGACACAATGGACAACCAACATAAATGTTACCAGAGAAAGGAGAACACCCCACTGCATTTGCAGACTGTGGATGGTGCTTCATGGGGTGTTCGGATCAACATTAGATCGAGATCATTCAGAGCCAGAGCCCACAAATAGATGGTGAAGAACATTCATGTCTCATAGCAATGCTGAATCTGGAAAGATGCTGGGACTGTCTGCTCCCAGTGACCCTACACATGCTGAGATATGGGCACTTTGGAAGTAAGGGTTTTAACTTTAGGAATACTCCAGAGGCAGCTAATGCGTATTCCCTTCCAGAAAATACACGGCATTTCCTGTGATGTAATGCAGGTCAGAACAAAAACCACCAGAGATTGTAGAAGGGAAGTAATACAGCACTGCAGTGTGCCTTGACCCAATCAGGGAAGCAGCTGTCAGAGGCAGTACAGCACTCATGTCTGCTGAGGTAATATGGGTCATTATGCCTGGAATAAATAGCTCATATAACTTAAATCCTACCAAAATGCAGAGACTGGATTTACAGAAATGTCCAAAAGTGTTGGCATTTTGGTTACTACTGGGATTTCATGATTTAAACTTGTGTAACATTGTTTTCTTGTGCATGATGAGTAACTTACAAAATTTATTTGTTTTGAAGTCTCAGAGTTTCTTCAATGTTCTCAAATTATAATTCAGTATTGTGGAAACTGTTTAACCCTTAGGAACAAGGGACTTCTGAAATGGTTTAAATTGTGAATATTTTGCATGCTTCAAATGTGTGAAATGTGGCAACATTGAGTTTATTTGAGAGACAAGAGAGTGTGAGTCTGTGTGCGCGTCCTTGAAGAACAGAGTGCAGAAGCAGTTTTTAAGAGGCTGTTCTTTTAAGACATTGCATCAATGTGTTAATTTGTTGGGGTCCCCACCCAGCAGCTAGCTCTCTTCTTTGGTTCTCTGAAAAATGTGTGAAAGCTTGGCATGGTGGAAAAAAACTGTTTTAGGTTTTGCAGTTACCTACAAGGAAGAACAGTACAAACACATTGGTGTTTGGTTTTTCTTGTGTTTTTTTTGTTTTACATTTCTTTTATCCATGGAATTGATTTTAGATAAACTGAGATTCAGGCGACAGATCCTGAGAGCGTACTTGCTCAGGCTCTGACTTTGTGTGTGGATGTGTTCGACGACATTTACAAATCCTCACTGTTAAGAGTCAGAAGCTCCCTCCTGCTTCAAAAGGGCAAAATCATACCAGTGCCCAAGAAAAGCTGGGTGATCTGCCTTAATGAGTGTTAGCCAGTAGCAATCTGCAGTGATGAAGTGTTTTGAGAGGTTGGTTATGGCTGAAATCAACTCCTTTCTCAGCAAGGACCTGTACACAAGATGAGAGCCGGGGTGTTGTGGCCACCATCTCTAATAAGACCACCACCAAGACATCTGCCACCTGACTGACCACCTTTATTGTCTACTACTAGGTACAGTATGGCATCTCCTCCCGTTTCCCACCCACATAATATGTCAGGAATACTTACTGGACATTCAGCGTTCTGGAATAAGTAAATGGGAAACAATATTAGGAAAGCAGAAATCACCATTGATAACAACCCAGTTATATTTGCACTTTTCCAAAAGCTGCAAACTTTACTGCTCCTTATTGTCACAGTGGCCATTGGAAGGGCCCATAGAATTCTCCAACAGTGATGGCACCCTTCCTGTTTTTGATCATTACCCACACTGAATGTATAGATGGTCCCTCCATGATGTTCTCAGTTTCTGTAGTTGTGATACCATCCCTAATTGGTAAATCACACTTGCTAGTCTTTCACCTCCCTATATGCCTTTTGAAACCAATAAACCTTGGAGCATCTAACAGCCAATCCTGCACTTGTCGCAGTCAATTCTCTGTAATGGCCACAAAGTTGTAATTCTATGTTCTGAAACATTTTCTAAAGTTACTCTTTATGCCCCCTTGTCCAGAGCCTATCCTTTCAGTGTCTCTGAACACTGCATTTCCCTTTATATCAACTGCTCCATCATATGACCTAACAATCTGGCTCACACACTCTCCCCCAAACAGCCAATTTAAACCCTGCCTAGCAACTCCTGCATATATGCTTACAAGGACATGGGTACATCTTGGGTAGAACCCGTCCCCTTTATACAGGTTGGAAATGGGAACATAACTACTTTCCGCTTAATTAGAGGTCCACAGGTACTCTGACAGTTCAATTAGTTAAAAATAACTTGATAAGGCCTGGTGTATGTAATATAAATTATTGCTTGCCATTTGCTGGTGGGGACTGAAGGATCTGTGGTGTTGGTACACGTTGCTTCAAGACGGTTTGTTTTCAGCAGAGGCTTGCACAATGCTATACTCGATGGCAAGGGCAGAATTGGGCTGAGAAGTGGCAGACGGTCCAACCCAGCTAAGTGCGAAGTGGTTAATTTTGGTAGGTCCAATTTGAAGACAGAATATAATATTAATGGTAAAACTCTAGGCAGTCTGGAGGATGTATGAGATCTCGGGGCCTATGTCCACTCAAAGCTGTTGCGCGGGTTGACAGTGTTGTTCAGAAGGCGTATAGCGTGTTGGCATTCATCAACAATGGAACTGAATTCAAGAGCCGTGAGGTAATGTTACAGATATACAAGACCTTGGTTAGACCGCAATTGAGATTGCTGTGTTCTGCTCTGGTCACCTCATTACAGGAAGGATGTGGATGCTATGGAGAGAGTGCAGAGGAGATCTACAAGGATGTAGCCTGGATTGGAGAGCATACCTTATGTGAATAGGTTGAGTGAACTTGGTCTTTTCTCCTTGAAGCGACGGAGGATGAGAGGTGACTTAATCGAGGTGTTCAAGATGATGAGAAGCATGGATCATGTGGATAGCCTGAGGCTTTTTCCCAGGGCTGAAATAGCTAACATGAAGGGGCATTGCTTTAAGGTGCTTGGAAGTAGGCACATGGGGGATGTCAGAGCTAAGTCTTGACACAGAGAGTGGTGGGTGCATGGAATGCATTGCCAGTGAAAGTGGTAGTGGCGGATATGATAGTGTCTTTTACGAAATGCTTAGAGAGGTACATGGTGCTCAGAAAAAGAGAGGGCTATGCGGTAGGGAAATTCTACGCAGCTTCTAGAGTAGGTTACATGGCCGGCAAAACATTGAGGGCTGTAATGTGCTGCAGATGTTCTATGTTCTACATCACTGCAGCTTGCAACAGCCAGAAGAATTAATGATATGTTGCTATAGCTCATGGTAATTCCACATTTCTGCAATCACTATGGCACTTGGGGCACCTTATAAAGGGAGGAATTGTCAACAAATTCTGAGATGATTATGATGTAACACAGCCAAGCATGGGAACATGTGAACTGAGCCAGAGCTTCTTCAGAAGATGCAAGAGCTTGAATTGAGCGGGAATGTGAGTGGTTTTAAAGAGCTAGGGCGCTGATTGCACATGAACACATCTGGATCTGACAGAGGCACAAATGGAACATCTGGGCAATTTCAGTCTCACGACAACTATTTCCTACCTTCCTTTGTACAGAGCTGTAATGTCTAAAGGGCCTGTGTTTGAGTAAATGAGACTTACCAAAATTTCTCCTGTTTGAATCATTATGAACTGTTGAGTCAGAAGGTTTTAACTCCAGTTGCTGCTCTCAGTCCTCGGGCTGGTTCACTTGTTGCTGTCTCTTGTCTTCAGTTGTGGTTTGCTTCCAGTTGTGGGCTTTTCCAATAAATCTCTCACGCAGGTCTAACTGTAACCAGAGAGATAATGAAGCTCGTTAACAATACAAAGCTCATTGTTCCAAAAAACAAAACTCACTGAAACTTAAATGTTGAAGACAAATATAATGATCTCAGTGAACAATCTTTTATTGTCCCTCACACGTCACAAAACGATATGGGATAAGAAGGAGTCATCATTCAGTCATGGTAAGACATAAGACACAGGAACAGAATTAGGTGATTCGATCCATCGAGTCTGCTCCACCACTCAACCATGGCTGAGATTTATTCCAATACTATATTCCTGCCTTCCTCCTGTAACCCTGGAGCAGCATAGCAATCACAACTATATTAATTTCTGCCATAAATATACCCGTAGCAGTCTCAACCAGCCTCTGTGGCAATAAATTCCACAGATCAACCACCCTTTGTCCAAAGAATTTTTTTCTCATCTCAATTTTAAAGGGAAGCTTCTTTATTCTGACACTGTGCTCTCAGATCCCAGAGTCTCCATCTAATGGAAACATCCACTGTATCCAAGCTTTTCAGCATTTGGTAAGTTTACTTAACCATAGATTCCGCAGACCCCCCCCCTGCCCCCACCATCCTTCTGAACTCCATTGAGCACAGGCCTAGAACCATTGACTAACGGACACATGACTGTGAAGGGGAATTTCCAATAACGGTTTAAACACTGAACCCCTGGGTCCAATTCTACTGCTGCAAACATTAATGACCTCCTCTCCATGTGAGGGACGGTAATGGGAACTCAGATTAGCATTCATTGCTTGCAAAGTAACTCCAGAAACAAATATCTGATCCCAGACCAGAAATACTCGCACAACACCTCATAAATCAAAGCATCTTGATCCCACATCCAGTCTCACAGCTGAATGTGCCACTTATTGACCCCAGAATCCTCACACATCGTCCCCACATCAGGGATTTCCCCACAACCAATGTCCAGCGACCCGAGGCTTCTGCTTCACTGTGGAAGGAGGAACATTCAGCCCCATCTACAGAAGTACAGACCTGGTCAAATCCCAAAAAACTGACAGTTCCATATGCCCGGAGTCTATATCCCAGGATAATAGGCCAAGCACCAAATTTCCCAGGACTCCCTTGTTGCCAGTAACATGCTGCAGTGTGTCAGCCATTCAGAGTTCAAAAACTAACACTCCTGCATCAACCTATGGTAGAATGGGAACCTGATAATCCTCTGACTGACCAGATATTGGGCTGGAAAACCTGGGTGTGTGTCACCAGCAGGCATGGATACATTTCACATTGTCTCCAGCAGCTAAACTGAACACATTTTATTATCCGATTGTTAAATGAGATTTTTCCCAGCACAATTGGCCATCACATTTCCTGTAGGCTAATAGAAATAACAGGCTTTTCATTTCAAATTGAAGTTAAATGCTGGAAACTCAGTATATCAGAATGGAGGTGTGGAAAGAGAAACTGTGGAAGACACAGGATCAGAACTGATGTTGCCTGACCTGCTGAACATTTCCAATATTTTCTCTTTTTACTTTAAATGATGCACAACTATTGACTGATTACAAGTTGTTTGTGACAGCCTGAACAAAGTTGCACAAATGTAATGCCCACATTCATCAGTTTTGCCCTCATTCCAACACAGGGATAATACAGTCAATGCTTACCACATCCTCCCCACTCCACTATCAATGTGTTCCATCTGCTCCCGAAGCCACTCACTCTCACTGAGGGGCAGTGAGCAGAGAATGAAAAAAATGCTTACCACTCCATGCTGATCCCGTGGCCTGTTATTCTGGCAATAGAAAAAGTGGCTCTCCAAAAATGACCAAAAAAGAAAATAACTTCAAATTTTAACTTTATTTTCAAAATTCAACTTTAAATAGAGCAAACTTTCTTATCTGAAATATTAAAATAGTGGCCATTTTGCAATGTTGAAACTAAACTTGTTATTACTGTCTTTACCCTTACTCATGCTGCATTTAATAAATCCTCTGGTAGTTCCAGGTAACAAACACCAATTACAGAAATAACTCTGAGGCAAAACACTTCACAATGAAAACAATGGAGCAGAAATATTGTTGATATCTAATCATTGGTGGGGTACAGTCTGGACAGAGTTTGAACAAGATGGTTTGTATATATCATTCAGGTGATGGAATACAGGCTGGACAGAGGTTGAACAAGATGGGTGGGAAATGAACAGATGGAACCAGGTGGGAGAAGGGATCAAGGACGATCACTGATGGGGCTCGAGCAGTACATGGATACCAAGTTAATGATAAATACTGTGCTGCACTGGGGGGTGGGTGGGGTCGTGGTCGATAGCCCACCCCTGCATTCCTAATGACCAGCACTGTTTATTGTTCAAACACGAGGAGATCTGCAGATGCTGGAAATTCAAACAACAACACACACAAAATGCTGGTGGAACACAGCAGGTAAGGCAGCACCTATAAGGAGAAGCACTGTCGACTTTTCAGGCCGAGACCCTTCATCAGGACAGGTGGGAGAAGGACGAAGTGTCTCGGCCCAAAACGTCGACAATGCTTCTCCTTATAGGTGCTGCCTGGCCTGCTGTGTTCCACCAGCATTTTGTGTGTGTTACTGTTTATTGTTCTTGTGCTAAAATGCTTTTGCGAGATTATGATGGGAATTTCCGGTTCACTTACTGTTACATTTTAACCTGGGTTACACAGTAATTTGCTCGTGTTGTTTGTGGGTCAGACTAACTGTAACCGGTGGGTGTGATGGTCACCTCCCCCATCTGTTGGAGACTGGTTGGGTTCACTCTCCAGGTCACGGTGCTCAGTCTGTTTTGCGTTTATCACAATAAAACCGTTATTGAGATTAAGCAGCTCCCTCGTCTGTCATTACGGACCAAATGCTCGACACAATACTACTGTATAAACGACACCAAAACGACAATGCTAGAAAGAACCGCAAGAACTTTGTCATACAAGCTTTGCCAATCACCAAATTCTATCAATGCACCATAAAAGTTTCCAATTCGGATACTTCACGCCTTGGTATGGCTAATGCTTTACCCGTGGCTGCAAGGAACTACAGAGTTACGGACACAGATCAGCTCATCACAGAAACCAGTCTCCCCTACGTGAACTCTTTCTGGAGTTCCCACTCCCTCGGTAAAATCAAAGATCCCCAGAACCTGGCACGTCCCCCTTTCTCACCCACCCCAATTTGGGAGAAGATACGACAGTCATCAAGCACGTATCATCAGGATCAAGAACGGCTTATCTGAAGTAAACAACATTTGGAGGAGTTCCAGGAAGCGAGGCAAAGCCACCAGTTCGGGAAGTTAATGGGACTCATTGGGCAACATCCAATTCCCCCAACACGAGAAAATATGCCGCTGCTGAAAATCCGTACCGGCGCTAAATGGTGAATGAACTCAGCCGGCCAAAAATCACTGCCATTCCGCAGACCGTGAGCATGCGCAATATGAATCTCAAGTCAATAGAGGGAGCGGGGGGAGGGGGCCCTCGGGAAAAATCGCAACGCGGTAGCTCTGCGGTAAAATGAGAGCGGAGAACGGGATCACGTGACCGGTGGGTGGGTCTCCCCGACAACAAACCAATTCTCTAAAACATACGAGCATAATTAGACTGTTTGGCCCACCGAGTCCGCTCCGGAATTAAATCATGTCTGACCCTTTTTTCCCTCCTCAGCCCCACACGCCAGCCTTCTCACCGTAACCAATCAACAATCTATAAATCTCCGTTTTAAATACCCCCAAAATGGCCTCCACCGCTGCCTCTGCTAGTTCCACATATTTGCCATACTCTGGCTAAAGAAATCTCTCTGAGTTAAGTGAAGCGTATACCTCTGATCATCAACACTTCAGGGTCTTGTGTTTCACAGCGTACTCTCTCCTTACATTCCACCCTCCGAGCTGATCATCACTGATCAAATCTCACGGGGATTTCTCAGTTCCTACTGAATTTATTACCAAATGAGCAAGTACGGGTAGGTACAGGTACAGAGAAACACTGACTTGTAGCAGCATCACAGGCAAGTACATTCAGATAACACACGGAATATAAATTATACAATTCTCCGTCAGTAACAATGTAGAAATAAGTTTAACGTCATCCTGCTAATAGGACCAGAACAACAGGGGCTGAGCGGCGGCTCATCTCAGACGGTTCGGTGTGAAGGTCTCACAACCCCGGCAGATTCTGTGAAGGAAGCGAGGCGAGGCCGCCAGTTCGGAAAGTTCATCCCCTCCCCCTTCAAGTTTCACCGATCACTTTGTGTTTCTCTCCGCCCCCCACCCACCATCTTTTATTCTCCAGTCCTGCCGAAGGATTGCGGCCGGTAACGTTGACCGTACTCTTTTCCTAGCTGCTACCCGGCCTGCTGAGTTCCTCCAGCATTTTGTGCGCGTTGCTCGGATTTCCAGCATCTGCAGATTTTCTCTTGTTTGAGTTCGGGAAAGCTAACGGGACTCCCTGCTCAATGTCAGACCTCCCCGCTCGGAACCGGCTTCAATACTCACCGAAGGGAAATAGTTTGTGTCGCTCCGCAAGAATAATCCGCTCCCGGCTCCCCGCCCCAAGGGGCGAGGACCACTCCTCTCCCCCTCCCGATCCTGATCCCTATCCCACCGCCGACCCGCTTTGACAAAGAACGAAAGCCACGGCCCATCCAAGACTGACCATGCGCAATATGAATTTTGCGTCATCTGAACTGTGGGCGGGGCCTCGGTAACAAACCTGCAGATGCTGCAGAGCTGCGGCAAAACGGGATCGCTTGACATGTGGAGGGTCTCCTACGTGACACGGTGACTCAGCTCCTCGCCCCTCACACGCTGCCCGACTCCCCGCCACATTTCCCACATTATACCATATTTACACCAGCTACATTTTTAACTTTCCTTACCTATCTTCCCCGTCCCATCCCATTACACCCGGGTCACAGAGTTACGGGTTCAGTTCCCATCCGGTCCAATACAGAAGTCAGACAAAAACAGGAATTGTGCAGGTTTCATTCAAATCATTTTATGCTTATGAACACTAATTCGGTGCCTCAGGGATCTGTTCTGAGACCCTTACTCTTCGTGATTTTTATAAATGACCCTGATGAGGAGATGGAGGGATGGGTTAGTAAGTTTGCTGATGACACAAAGGTTGGGGTGTTGTGGATAGTGTGGAGGGCTGTCAGTGATTACAGCGGGACATTGATAGGATGCAAAACTGGGCTGAGAAGTGGCAGACGGACTTCAACCCATATTAGTGTGAGGTGGTTTATTTTGGTAGGTCAAATATGGTGACAGAATACAGCATTAATGGTAAGACTCTTGGCAGTGTTGAGGATCAGAGGGATCTTGGGGTCCGAGTCCATTGGACACTCAGAGCAGCTGCGCAGGTTGTCTCTGCGGTTAAGAAGGTGTACAGTGTATTGGACTTCATTAATTGTGGAACTGAATTTAGGAGCCGAGAGGTAATTTTGCAGCTAAATAGGACCCTGGTCAGACCCCACTTGGAGTACTGTGCTCAGTTCTGGTCGCCACACTACATGAAGGATATGGAAACTATAGAAAGAGTGCAGAGGAGATTTACGAGCATGTTGCCTGGATTGGGGAGCATGCCTTATGAGAATAGCTTGAGTGAACTCGGCCTTCCCTTCCAGTGACGGAGGATGAGAGGTGACCTGATAGAGGTGTATAAGATGATGAGAGGCATTGATCATGTGGATCGTCAGAGGCTTTTTCCCAGGGCTGAAATGGCTAACACAAGAGGGCACAGGTTTAAGATGCTGGGGATCAGGTACAGAGGAGATGTCAGGGGTCTGTTTTTAATGCAGAGGGTGGTGAGCGCGTGGAATGGGCTGCCAGCAATGCTGGTGAAGGTGGATATGATAGGGTCTTTTAAGAGACTCTTGGATAGGTACGTGGAGCTTAGAAGAATAGAGTGCTATGTGTAAGCCCAGGTAATTTCTATGGTACGGACATGTTCGGCTCAACATTGTGGGCGAATGGCCTGCATTGTGCTGTAGTTTTCCTATGTTTCTATGTTACTAATTGCTATTCACATCCCTCCGGCCTCATTGGACAGGAACACTGAAACATCAAGTGAGAAACAGCGGGAGGTGGCCATTCAGCCCCTCTAACCATCAACGAGATGGCAGCTGCTCGTTGACATGATCCTCATTTTCTTGAACCCTCCAGTCTCCACACATCTGCCGGCCTCTGTTTTATGTGAGGACGATCACGTAATCTTCATCGCCCTTTGTGGTGGGTATTTACAGAAATTCGCCCTCGAAGTTTTTTCCCTACTGCGGTCACTTTGCTGAACAGTTAACTGCTGGTTAACTGTCGGCTAACTATTACTTGGATTGCATTACCTGTATGTATAATCTATATTTTCATTTATATTTATCATTATTATTGTTATGAGCAGAGCGACAACATCTGCTGGAAGTAAATTCCTTGTATGTGCATAGGTACTTGGCGATTAAAGTCTGATTCTGATTCTGATTCTGATTTTCATTGCACTCTCTATAACAAATACTCTCTAAACTCTTTATTAATCCTCTATGGAATTAATTTCCATCTTCTGCAGCCCCGTGATGTCCCAACCACTCAACTCCTACCCCTGTAACTGTTTCCACCTTCCCACTTCCTCCTTCCTGGATCCACCTCTCACTCCCCAGCTCTTGCCCCATCCTCACCCCTCACCTCTTTTCTCTATTTCCGTCCACTCTCAGTCCAGAGGGAGGGTCTCGGCCCGAAATGTTGACGATCCATTTCCCTCCACAGATGCTGCCCGACCCACTGAGTTCCTCCGGCAGTTTGTTCTTTGGTCTGTATAATCCGTGTTAGTATTGGGAGCGGGATTTTACACCATATTCCAGGTACAGTCTCAACAAATCCCTAATAATTGTCACTTTGCTCGGACTATTGGCCTCACTTGCAGGTCAACAGTCTGCCGGTGTTTGCCCCCAATGTGGTAAATCCCTCTGCTCGCCACCAACGTGGGCTCAGACATTTCCACAAATGAGCCCCTCCTGTCCCCACCGGGACACACATCCTGTCCGCGCCCTCTCACACCATTTTCATCCTTTCAATAAAATCCCCCGCTTCTCACCCCGGGGAACCGGCATCAAACCGACAGGCCGCGCGGTCTCCTCCTACCTTTCAGTGATACATCAGGCCCCGCGGCAGGAGATGCTTCACAAACGCCCCAACTTCCCTCGGGGGGAAATGGAAATAAGTCAATAAGCGGGATATTTACTTTTAGGTTTATTCCACTTAGAAGGACAGTTCGGGGCGGTTGTGGGAGACAGTCAGCTGGGGTAACGCCCTCTCCGCTGCTCCGGCTCCTCTATTGGGTGTAACCAGTGAATGACATCATTTCGCACCAACGGAAGTAAAGCAGCTCCCGAAGCGTCCGTTGGAAGTAGTGGGGAAGGGGTTGGTCACGGGATTAGTAGCTCAGCCGTTAGACCGATTAAGCTCGAGCACAGCAACGCGTGGATGACGTAAGACAACGCGCACGTGAGGGCAGATCCCAGTGTCAACACCAGAATTGCCAGCGGGGTCCACACACAGAGTATTAGTCAACAGAAAATCTCTCGTCCCTGTAGTCTTTGTCTCCTGATAAATTTAACCCCTGACAATGTGGACCATAGACACCCCTTCCTCTTTAAAGTCAGTCATTCATTCAGACAGCTGATCGATGAGAGGAATTATATTTATAGGTCATTAACGTTCTTCCAGATTCGTTTGGACGGATTTGATGTGGAGTTAGGGGTGTCACAGTGAAAGGGCCGGACGGCCGTACTCTCTCAGTTGTCCAAACATCCTTCCAGGTGAGGCGACACTTCACCTGTGAATCTTCCGTGGTCGCCTATTGTGTCCGTTGTTCCCGATGCGGCCGCCTCTACACTGGTAACACCAGCTCATCCGCAGTTGTGCGGGGTAGGGTTGTATTTTGGGGGGGTCGGATCGATGTTATTGTTCCCTTCTGTGCTTGGGGGGTGGGTTTTGGGGGTTGATGATCTGGGTGCCGTTCTTTTTGATGCGGGGAGTGGGGTGGGAGTTTGATTTTTCTCTCTGAACGACTTTCATGCTCTTTCTTTGTTTTGTGGTTGTCTGGAGAAGAAAAAAAAACCGCGAGAATTGTTTATGGATACCTGCTTTGATAATAAACTGATCTTTGAACTATCCGCTCCCAGCGGGACTTCCCGGTGTCCAAACATTTTCAATCCGATTCCGATTCCCATTCCAGTCCCGACGTGTCAACCCATCGCCTCCTCTTGTGCTAAGCTGTGGTCACCCTCAGGGTCCAGGACCTGCACCTTATATTCCGTCTCCCCCCCACCTTCCACCACCACCTGATGGCAAGAATATCGATTTCTCCTTCCGGTGAACAAATCTCCCTCCCTCCCACTCCCTCTCTGACTTTTCACGTCCTCTCACGTGCTTATCACTTCTCTCTCGGTCCACTGCTCCTATTCTCCACTCTCCTCTCCTATTAGATTCTATTTTCTTCTGCTCGAGCTTTCCCACCTACCTGGCTTCACCTATCACCTTTCAGCTAGATATTTCCTCGCCTGCCCCGATTTTTTCAGATAATTCCCCCATTCCATTTCAGTCCTGAAGGAGGGTTCACTTTTCGATAGATGCTGCCCGGCCTGCTGAGTACCGCAGCATTTTTGTGTGTGTTGCTCTGTATTTCCAGCATCTGCAGACTTCGTCGTTTGTGATTTACCTCTCCGTTGTTCCTCCGCCCTCCGGCCACAGGCGGCGATGTGCAGACCTACGCCACTGGTGGCGCCATACAGACCTCCGGCCACTATTGGCGCTACGGTGAACCTCCTGCTAAACGTGGGCGTCTTGCCGACCGCAGCGTTTGCCGGTGTGTTTCCTATTCGGGCGGTGGCCAGCTCCGTGTTAAATGTTTAACCTTCACGGTGACTGAAGGAAGCTGCAGGTTCATGAGGAACTGTTACTGTCAGATTCGGCAGTTCTTGCGGCTGCTTATCGGACCCAGGACCGATGTTTAATATTGTGTGTCAGAAACGAGCCACGCTCCCGAATAATGGCTTCAAGACAAATTCAAGGAAACAAAGTTTATTAACAGTTCTGCAGAGCTGGGTGCCTTCAGAGAAGGGAACCCTGAACCTTACAGGGCAGCAGGTTTTATCCTTCTTCCATACCACCCCCCTCCCTGACTCGGGAGGTACACAGTGTTTTCCCATTCCATATTTGGAGTTGTTTTTTTACACGTTTCTGTAAAACAATAGTCCATATCTCAGGACTTCAATGATTCTACAAACAGTTAATCTTGTCAGGGCTTCTGCATTCATAATTAAATCACATTTGTTTACAGACTTTAACCCAGACATAATTAAATCACATTTGTCCCCGGACATAATTAAATCACCTTTGTCCTCTGACTTTAACCCAGACATAATTAAATCACATTTGTCCCCAGACATAATTAAATCACATTTGTCCTTTGACTTTAACCCAGACCTCTTTCAGAAACGCACATCTTAATTTTGAATCTTACATTGTGGATCTGTGAACGTTGAATCAGTTCTGTATCAAATCCCCTGTCTCAGGTACTTACTGTCTCTACCACACTCACAATGTACACTAGAAAGGCCACTCTGCCAATCTGGTCCCAGCCCATATTTCTGTTCCGTATCAGTATATCAAAATCTATTCCTGCTGTTCACCTCTCACTCTCCCTGTGATGACAGGTTGCAACTGGTCACCAGTCCGTTGGAGAAGAGATTTCCCTTGAATTTCAGAGAATCTCAGAAATCTACAACACATTACATGACCTTCGGCCCACAATGTTGTGCCGACCATGTAACCTACTCTAGAAACTGCCTAGAATTACCCTACCTCATAGCCCTCTATTTTTCAAGGCTCTATGTACCAATCTAAGAATCTCTTAAAAGACCCTATTGTATTAGCATCTACCACCGTCGCTGGCAGCGTATTCCGCACACAGACACCACTCTTTGTTTAAAAAACTTGGCTCTGACGTCTCCCCTGTGCCTACTTCCAAGCAGCTTAAAACCATGCCCACTCGTGTTAGCCATTTCCGTCCTGGGAAAAAAGCCTCTGGCTATCTGATGCACCATCAATAACTCTCAGAGACGTGAGTCAAGGTAGGCTTTTACTGGCTGGAAGAAAGCACCGTCAGCAGCAAGCAACCACCACACAACATCCTGGAGCCTGAACGAGGAGCAGTGCCTCCAATCGCCTTTATACAGGGGTTTGTGGGAGGAGCCACAGGAGCAGTCAGCGGGGGGGGGGGGGGCGTGTCCAGACAGGTACATGTAGTTCACCACACTATCCACACGACCAATGCCTCTCATCATCTTATACACCTGCATGAATTTACTGCATGACTTTCTCCAGGCTGAATAAGACGATGAGCTCACCGTGGTTTTGACGTTCCCCAGGGCTCAGGACTAAGGTGGTTAAACTCTTTCCCTGCTTTTTTTTTCAATGTTTTGGATCATTTTCACTCATTTCAAAGGACTGTGCCTCAGAGAGCTGGGTTGTTGCAATGTACCTCTAAAGTCTGACAGCAGACTAGCGAGTGAATCTTCGATAGAGCAGAGTCACACTCCAAAGAGTTACCAGCCTGAGTCAGGGCTTTGGGGCTCAGAGATGGGGTCTGGAGTGTACAAGGAGGAGGAAGAAGAGGAATCAGACCAGTAGGATGTGGCTACAAATGGAAGATCAGAAACATTTGGAAACGGGTTGATCGATAAAAAAAGATGGTTAATTTCTGCAACATACTGGTGGAAATTAACAGATCAGGTAGCAAATGTGGAGAAAAATAAATAGACGGTTAGGCCAACCCCTTTCGGCATGTCTAGACTGTGAACTCCTCTGCTTAGTTGCTGCCCGAACTACAGAGTTCCTTCAGCATTGTGTGTGTGTGCGTCTCTGTATTTCCAGCAACAGCAGAATCTCTTGTGTTTTCAATCTGCACTTGTAAGTAGGTTCTGCTTTGGCATTTGACACGTGGAAAGGTTGCTGATATTAAGTGCATTGTTTATAGGAGCTGCTTTCTGCTTTGAAAGAGCTGCAGAGTTTTCTACACAAAAGAATATCTGAGGTATGAACATGGAATCAGTGCTTGCAGAAACTTTTAATGGGACCGTGATTACCCAGAATGCTCCGCGTTCCAATTTTCGCCGTCGCTGAAGCACCGATCGAATGCGCAGGCGTCAGGGATGCGGATTCTCCCGTTTTTCACGCATGCGCGCAGTACCCAAAGGCCTCGGTAAACCGGCTCCAGGTAAGAGAGGGTCGCGGTCTGGATTTTTTCAATACCGACTTCGGGGCCATTGCTGTGACTTTCGGATACCGTGACCCGTAATCCCGGGACCGTCCTGCTCTCGTCCCCCTCTCTCTCAGCCCCATGATCCCTACACGGGCCCCGGGGATCTTCTCGCTGATGAGGGAATGGGAACCGATGGATCTTTCAGACAGAGCTGAGCTCCAGCTATCTAAATGTAAGGATTGGGAACTCGGAGAAAGGGAACAAAATCGTTTCCATCACCAGTTGAGAAAATCACCTTTGTTCTACCTCCAATCACAAACAAGAGAAAATGTGCAGAAATTGAAAATCCAAGCAAAACATACAAAATGCTGGAGGAACTCAGCAGGCCAGGCAGCATCTATGCAACACAGTACCAATGCCGAGTTCCTCCAGCATTTTGTGTGTGTCGCTTGTTCTACCTCCTCTTGTTCTAAACTTTTCTACCGGTGAGAACATGTTCTGACCCATTCTGTTTGGGTACATAATGATATCAAACACCTTTGCCCTGGGTAAGAAGTAGCTTTCACATCACAAATGTGTCAGACTCCAATGAGACAGAGTACTGCCCTTCCCTTTATATACATTGGCATTGCCATCACTGAGTTCGCCACTGTCAGGTGGAGGGTTCAGGGGAAATATTTATGTACAATACAGCAACTGGTGTTACCTGTGTGTATTGTGGTGATGCAAAAGTTGCTGGAGAATTTGCAAGTGGGAAGAAATGGAGTGATATCTGGAAATCTGACTTTTTAAATCAACATTTAGTAAGCAAATCAGACATGGATGGTGTGCAAATGCTGGAGTGAGAAAATCCTTCATTATCCGCTACAGGCCTGCTACTGAGGTTATATGAGAGTGCAGATGAATTTGATCAAACCCAGAGGATATCAAAGTTCTTATTGACAGTATTTGCTAGCTGTTAAAATAAGTACCTATCTATTTAAAATTCAGTGTGCACATGTTGTCGTCACTGGGTAAAAATTGCACAGCACAAGATTTTTTGGCACACTGGTCATTACAAATTAGAGGGGACATTGGTGGGAAGGTGGGGAGACCGCCAGGGTCCCTGATGACCTCATCTACAAGATGTGCATCCAGCTGTAGTTTGTAGCCCTGCACATTAGGGAGCTGGAGCTGGAAATGGATGAATTCCAGATCATCTGGAGTCAAAGGAGGTTTTAGATAAGACATGAAGAGAGGTGAGTTGAACCCAAGGTGCAGGACACAGGAAACTGGGTGAGAGTTAGGAAGGTGAATGAGGTTAAATAGCCATCACAGAGAACTGTTCTGGCTATCCCAAACAACAACAGGTAGACCATTTTAGAAACTGTTAAGGGGGATTACCTCGCAGAGGAATGTCAAAGGGCTGATAAAGGATTTGTTTGTTAGGGAATTAAAACCAGCAGAGGTCTAATATCCTCGTGGTAAGGCTTGCTAGTGTTAGTGTGTGGTGGGGTGGGGGGGGGTGGGTTGTGTGATTAATCTAAAGTTGCAGAGGGATTGGAGTCAGAGTGCCAGAACAGATAGTGGAGAGGGAGTATTGAATTGATTTATATCTTTCATATACATGGGGAGTGGAAATCTGTACATTACTTCTCCATCTAAATGTGCAATATGTAATATATAGTAATTATAGTAAGGACAGTCAATACAATTGTATCAGCACGAATCAATCAGTCTGATGAGCTGGTGGAAGGAGCTGACTTGGAGCCTGTTGAACCTGGTTTTTATGCTGTGGTCAGATGGTAGCAGCTGGAACAGTTTGTAGTTGGGGCGACTCGTGACCCCAGTGATCCTTCGGGCCTTTATGCACACCTGTCTCTGTAAATGTCTGAACAGTGGGAAATCCACATCCACAGATGTGCTGGGCTGTCCGTACCACTCTCTGCAGAGTCCTGTGATTGAGGGAAGTACAGTTACTATAGCAGGCAGTCAGGATGCTCTCAATTGTGCCCCTGTAGAAAGTTTTTAGGATATGGGACTCCATACCAAACCCTCTGAGGTGAAAGAGGCGCACAGCCACATACCACACGGCCAGTATGTACAGACCACATGAGACCCTCGGTGATGTTTATGCCAAGGAACTTAAAGCTGTTCACCCTCTCAACCCCGGATCCATTGATGTCAATAGGGGTTAGCCTGTCTCCATTCCTTCTGTCGTCCACAACCAGTTCCCTTGTTTTTGTGACATTGAGGGAGAGGTTGCTTTCTTGACACCCAGACAGATGTTGTTCAGACAAAGTCAGCAATCAAATGGTTGAGCATGGTGTGATGAATGTGCTGAGCTGTGCGGATCACAATGCTGGAAGCATCATAGGAAAGCCAGATGTGCTCAGGACAGGGAATTATGATATTGTCGCCATTACTGGGACTTGGTTGCACGTAACAGTCTGAGGGATTTAGAGAAACAAATGTGTAGAGAGATTGCAGACGGTGCCAAGAAACAAATTTTGACATGGTAAGCAATTTTAACTTAACAAATATTGACTGGGACTCCCATACTGTAAAAGGACTAGCTGGGGTAGAATTTGTCAAATGTGTCCTTAATCAGCACGTAGAATTCCCAGCATAGAAGTTTGCCATAAGCTATTAGGGAATGATCCAGGGCTAGTGACAGCAATTAGTGTATGGGAACACTTTGTATCTAGTGATCATAATGCCATCAGATTCCAAGTAAATATTGAAAAAGAGAGGTCTGGAACACAGGCTAAAATTCTAAATTGGAGAAAGGTCAATTTTGATGGTATCAGAACGGGTCTAAGAAGTGTGGACTGGGACAGGATGTTTTCTGTGGAAGGAGTACTTGGGAAATGGGTGTCCTTCAGCAGTGGAATTTTCAATGTGTGGAGTTTGTATGAGCTTGCCAAGTTAAAAGTTGAAAGCTAACTGGTGCAGGGAATATCGTTTTTCAGACAGACCGACAAACATACTTTATTGATCCCGAAGGAAATTGGGTTTTGTTACAGTTGCACCAACCAAGAATAGAGTAGACATATAGCAAAGTAAAACCAGAAATAATTAAATATTAATAAGTAAATTATGCCAAGTGGAAATAAGTCTAGGACCAGCCTATTGGCTCAGAGTGTCTGACACTCCGAGGGAGGAGTTGTAATGTTTGATGGCCACAGGCAGGAATGACTTCCTATGATGCTCAGTGTTACATCTCGGTGGAATGAGTCTCTGGCTGGATGTACTCGTGTGCCTGACCAGTACATTATGGAGTGGATGGGAGACATTGTCCAAGATGGCATGCAACTTGGACAGCATCCTCTTTTCTGACACCACCGTCAGAGAGTCCAGTTCCACCCCTACAACATCACTGGCCTTGCGAATGAGTTTGTTGATTCTGTTGGTGTCTGCTACCCTCAGCCTGTTCCCCCCAGCACACAACAGCAAACATGATAGCACTGGCAATCACAGACTCGTAGAAGATATTCAAGAAATATTGAGGCCCCGGATATTTTATTCCTCTAAATGTCTCAGATCATTAGGTGCAACCAAGACTCAGTAATGACTACAAATCATAATTCAATGCCCTGAGCATACCTGATCTTTTTTCAGTTGTCTTCTGTTGGTTTCTAAAAACTTTCCAATAGTTTTTGTTCTATTATTTGCCCTCTCTTTGGCTTTTATATTGGCTTTGGCTTCTCATTTCTGCCATGGTTGTGTCCTCCCACCTGTCCAATGCTTCCACTTCTTTGGAAGTGGCTGAGGCTATACGTGCTTTACATTCTGGTAAGACCCCAGGACCTGATGGCTTTCCTGGGGAGTTTTATAAAACTTTCACTACGTTACTTACACCTTATTTTTGTCCTCTGTTTTATCAGAGTCCTTTAAATCAGGTAAACTCCCTCAATCTTTTTATGAAGCTTTTATTTCTCTTATTCTTAAAAAAAAAAATGAAAATCCAGCTGGATGTTCTTAATACGGACCAATTTCTTTATTAACTGTTGATGCAAAAATTTTATCCAAAATCTTAACTCGAAGACTTGAAAATATTCTACCATCTATTATATCGCATGACCAGACAGGATTTATTAAAAATAGTTACATTTTAAAATACGTCGGTTATTGAATGTGATATTCTCACCAACCAAAAAAAATTCCAGAGTGTATATTATCCTTGGATGCAGAAAAAGCCTTTAATAGGATTGAGTGGAATTATCTTTTTAAGACCTTAGAAAAGTTTAATTTTGGGCCTAATTTTATTCATTGGGTTAAATTAATCTACTTGTCTCCTACCGCTCAAGTTATTACTAACTCCCAAATTTCTAAGTCCTTTAAATTACAGCGGGGAACTAGACAAGGATGTCCTCTTAGTCCTTTACATTTTGCTTTAGCTATAGAATGCTTAGCAATAGCACTTCTAGAATCTAAGGACATTTCTGGTATACTAAGGGAAGGTATGTCTCATAAGGTATGACTCTCACATGGTGGATTGGATAGTGGACTACTTGACAGATAGACCTCAGTATGTGCGGTTGGGAGACTGTAGGTCTGACACGGTGGTCAGCAGCACAGGAGCACCGCAGGGAACCGTACTTTCTCCGGTCCTGTTCACCCTGTACACATCAGACTTCCAATATAACTCGGAGTCCTGCCATGTGCAGAAGTTCGCTGATGACACGGCCATAGTGGGGTGTGTCAGGAATGGACAGGAGGAGGAGTATAGGAAACTGATACAGGACTTTGTGATATGGTGCAACTCAAACTACCTGCGTCTCAATATCACCAAGACCAAGGAGATGGTGGTGGACTTCAGGAGATCTAGGCCTCATATGGAGCCAGTGATCATTAATGGAGAATGTGTGGAGCAGGTTAAGACCTACAAGTATCTGGGAGTACAGTTAGACGAGAAGCTAGACTGGACTGCCAACACAGATGCCTTGTGCAGGAAGGCACAGAGTCGACTGTACTTCCTTAGAAGGTTGGCATCATTCAATGTCTGTAGTGAGATGCTGAAGATGTTCTATAGGTCAGTTGTGGAGAGCGCCGTCTTCTTTGTGGTGGCGTGTTGGGGAGGAAGCATTAAGAAGAGGGACGCCTCACGTCTTAATAAGCTGGTAAGGAAGGCGGGCTCTGTCATGGGCAAAGTACTGGAGAGTTTAACATCGGTAGCCGAGCGAAGGGCGCTGAGTAGGCTACGGTCAATTATGGAAAACCCTGAACATCCTCTACATAGCACCATCCAGAGACAGAGAAGCAGTTTCAGCGACAGGTTACTATCAATGCAATGCTCCTCAGACAGGATGAAGAGGTCAATACTCCCCGATGCCATTAGGCTTTACAATTCAACCGCCAGAACTTAAGAACTTTTTAAAAGCTATTATTAATGCTTTTTTTACTGAGTTAAGTATTGTATGTAATTAGTTTTGCTACAACAAGTATATGGGACATTGGAAAAAAAATGTTGAATTTCCCCATGGGGATGAATAAAGTATCTATCTATCTATCTATCTAAAATTTCATTATACGCTGATGATATTTTACTTTTTATCTCTTACACTGAAACTTCTTTACCTTTAGTTCTTTCTTTAATTTCTCAGTTTAGTTCTTTTTCAGGATATAAGCTGAACATAAAAGTGAGTTATTTCCTTTAAATGACCTAATATCATCAAATGCCAAATTTCCGTTTAAAGTTGTTACAAGTCAATTTACATATCTAGGTGTAACAATTACTAAAAATGTCAAGAATTTATTCAAAGAAAACTTAAACCCCTTATTGAATTATGTGAAAAAGACGCTTTCTAAATGGTCCTCTCTTTCTTTATTCCTAATTGGCCGAATTAATTCGATTAAAATGAAGATCCTTCCTAAATTTTTATATCTTTTTCAGGCCTTACCTATTTTTATTCCTAAGACGTACTTTGATTCTTTAGATTCAGTTTTAACCTCTTATATTTGGAATAATAAACAAGCTTGTTTAAGTAAAGTTTACTTACAAAGAAATAAAGAGATGGGTGGATTAGCCCTACCCAACTTTAGGTTTTTACTATTGGCTGCTAATATAAGGAATATTACTTTCTGGTCCTATTATATTTATCGTAAAGATTGCCCATTATGGGTCTCTTCAGAAGATAATTCGGTAAAAGATTCCTCTATTGTCTCTCTTCTTGGATCATATTCTTCTTTTTCAGCAAATAAAACAACAGATAACATAATTGTTAAGCAAACTTTAAGGATATGGTCTCAATTTAGAAAATTTTTTGGTTTAGCGAATTTTTCATTATCATCTCCCATTCTCCTTAATTTTTTTTTTATCCCTTCCATGACTGATAAAGTCTTTAAAGATTGGGATGTATCGATCACTCAGCTCCCGAATAGCTCCCAGAAACTCCAGCCACTGCTGCTCTGTCATTATTCCTACCAGTCTCTCCTTCCAATCAAGTTTGGCCAGTTTCTCTGTCATAGGGACATGGAGAATTTCCGTGAAACAGGCCATTCGGCCCATCCAGAAAGTGCTGAAAATATTTAAAATCTCTAATGCAACGTCCTGCACCGGGACCACAGCCCTCCGTACCCTTACCGTCCAGGTACCTATCCAAACTTCTCTTAAATAGTGAAATTGAGCTGGCATGAACCACTAGTGCTGTCACGACCATTTCAGTGAAGAGATTTTCCACATGTTCCCCGTGACTTTTCACTTTCCCCACTTACCAATGACCTCTGGTTATCATCCCACCCAACCTCAGTGCAAAAAGCCTGCTTGTATTTACCCTATGTATACCCTCATAATATTCTATGCCTCTAACAAATCCTCAAAGCACTGTATAATTTCCTTATTTACATTTAGAGCCTTGTTTAGGTGCATAAGATGATGAGGGGCATTGATCGTGTGGATAGGCAGAGGCTTTTTCCCAGGGCTGAAATGGCTAACACAAGGGGACAGAGTTTTAGGTTGCTTGAAAATGTGTACCAAGGGGATGTCAGGGGTAAGTTTTTCCACACACAGAGTGGAATGCACTGCCAGCGTCGGTGGTGGAGGTGGATACAATAGGTTCTTTTAACAGGCTCTTAGACAGGTACATGGAGCTTAGAAAAATTGAGGGCTATGCATTGGGGAAATTCCAGGCAGTTTCCAGAGTAGGTTACATGGTCGGCACAACTTTGTGGGCTGAAGGGTCTGTAATATGTTGTAGATTTCTCTGTTCTATGTTAAACAGCGATACAGAGAAACATAGAAAACCTACAGCACAATACAGACCCCTTGGCCCACAAAGTTGTGCTGTACATGTCCCTCCCTTAGAAATTCTTAGGCTTAGCTATAGCCCTCTATTTTACTAAGCTCCATGTACCAATCTAAAAGCCTCTTAAAAGACCCTATCATATCTTCTTCCTCCACTGTTGCCGTCAGCCCATTCCACGCAGTCACTACTCTCTGAGTAAAAAATTTACCCCTGATATCTCCTCTGTACCTACTCCCCAGAACCTTAAACCTGTGTCCTCTTGTGGCAACCATTTCAGCCCTGGGAAAAAAGCCTCTGACTATCCACATGATCAATTCCTCTCATCATCTTGTACACCTCTATTAGGTCATCTTCACTCCAAGGAGAAAAGGCCGAGTTCACTCAGCCTATTCTCATAAGGCAGGGGTGTCAAACTCATTGTAGGTCACGGGCCGGATTGAGCAAAATGCAGCTTCATGAGGGCCGGATCAGTCGGACGCGTGCGAACGCAGCTTTCGTTGCCTCCGTTTTTTCAGCCTGCTCTCATGTGTCTCAGTCTCTGCTATAACTACAAAGTGTTTCACTTTACAAATTCCATTTCTTATGAAGAAGACTGCCGAATAAACACTAAAAACCCTGAAAACTTGGTACCTGAATAAACAGCATTAGCCATATCATACACCATAGGCGCTTCGATTACTGGGGCCAGCTTTAATAGTAATTAGATATTATCTCGCGGGCCAAAGATAATTCCACCGTGGGCTGGATTTGGCCCGCGGGCCTTGAGTTTGACATATATTTCATAAGGCATGCTCTCCAATCCAGGCAACATCCTTGTAAATCTCCTCTGCACCCTTTCTATGGTTTCCACATCCTTCCTGTAGTGAGGTGACCAGAACTGAGCACAGTACTCCAAGTAGGGTCTGACCAGAGTCCTATATAGCTGTAACATTACCTCTCGGCTCCTAAATTCAATCCCACGATTGATGAAGGCCAATACACCATATGCCTTCTTAACCACAGAGACAACCTGTGCAGCTGCTTTGAGCGTCCTATGGACTCGGACCCCAAGATCCCTCTGATCCTCCACACTGCCAAGAGTCTTACCATTAATACTATATCCTGCCATCATATTGGACCTGAAAAAATGAATCACTTCACACTTTTCTGGGTTGAACTCCATCTACCACTTCTCAGCCCAGTTTGCATCCTATCAATGTCCCACTGTAACCTCTGACAGCCCTCCACACTATCCACAACACCTCCAACCTTTGTGTCATCAGCAAACTTACTAACCCATTCCTCCACCATCATCCAGGTCATTTATAAAAATCACTAAGAGTAAGAGTCCAAACAGATACCTGAGTTACTCCACTGGTCACCGACCTCCATGCAGAATATGACCCATCTACAACCACTCTTTGCCTTGTGTCATTCATTGTAATACGTTGTAGACTTCTATGTTCTATGTTAAACAGCGAAAAATCATTGTCTGTTCTTCAGTCCTTTGGTACCTCCCCCTGTCACCAAGGATGATTTAATTGTCTCTGCTCGGGCCCCAACAATTTCTGCACTTGCCTCCCATAGATTCCGAGGGAGCACCTTGTCATACTTTGGAGATATCCACCCTAATCTGCCTCAGGATAGCAAACATCTCCTTTTATCTGTACAGGGTCCACAATTTTAATGCCACTTTCCCACACTCACATAGACCCTGTGTCCATCTCCTGAGTAAACAGAGATGAAAAAGATATTTAACATCTCCCCCATCTGCTTTGGTTCCACACGTGGATTGCCATTCCGGTCTTCCAGAGGACCAACTTTGTGCCTTGCAATCTCTTGGGTCTTAATCTATCTCTAGAATCCCTGAGGATTATCCTTCATCTTTTCTGTGAGGGCAACCTCATTCATGCCTTCTTTTATCCATCCTGATTTATTTCTTATGTGTTCTCTTGCATTCCTTAAACTCCTTAAAAACCTACCTGATATCCCTGTTATGCAACTCCATTTTGTGCTTCACCAGGCTCTCAATATCTCTTGAAATCCAAGGTTCCCTACAGTTTCTATCTTTACCTTTTATTCTGACAAGCACATACCCACTTTGTACTTTCAAAATTTCACTTTGAAGGACTCCCATTTACCAAGCACACCTTTGCCATAAAGCAGCCTGTCCCAGTCCACAGCTGCCAGATCCTAGTGTCATAATTCCTATGTTGATCCATGCCCTCAACACATCCGCCTTTCCTACATTGCTCCTTGTATTGAGATATACAGGGTTCAGCATATTCACTGCACCATGCTCAATGTTTTTCATTCCTGACTTTGTCTGAGGTTTGAGCAACATCTGTCTCCACAAGCCCTCCTCTATCTGTTCTGTTATTCAGTCTCCTATTCCCCCTGCAACTTTAGTTTAAATATCCATCCACTACCCCCACCTCCCACCATGCATCATTAACACCCCTTTGGCTTTACTATCCCAGATCAATAAAAAGGAGGTGTATACCAGGTACAGGCAAATAGGAACAAATGGGCTACTTACGAAGTACAGGAAATTCAAGTGAACACTTATGAAAGAAATAAAAGAAGGTATGAGGTTGTCCCAGCAGACAAGGTGAAGGAGAATCCGGGGGGATTTTGCAAATATGTTAAGAGCAAAAAGATTGCAAGGGAAAAAAAATATAATCCTCTGGAAGTTCAGAATGGTAATCCATATGAAGAGACAAAATATATGGGGGAGATTTTCAATTTTCTTGCATTTGTATTTACTCAGGAGATGGACACAGTCTATAGAAGTGAGGCAAACCAGCATCAACTCCATGGACCCTGTACAGATCACAGAGGTGGAGATGTTTGCCGTCTGAAGGCAAATTACCATGGATAAATCCCCAGGGTCTGACAAGTTGTTCCCTGGGACTCTGGGGAAGACAAGTGCAGAAATTGTCAGGGCTCAAGCAAAGATATTTGAATCATCCTTAGTGACGGGTGAGGTACTGGAGGATTGGAGGACAGCCAATGTTGTTCTGCTGTTCCAGAAAGGCTCTAAAAATAAACGAGAAAATTGTACATTGGTGACCTTGACATCAGTAATAGGAAAGTTATTGGAACGTATGTGCAGGAACCGGATATATAAGTTTTTGGATAGATGTGGACTGATTAAGGATAGATAGCATGGCTTTGTGCATGGTAGGTCATATCTAACCAATCTTATAGAGTCTCTCAAGGAAGTTATCAGGAAAGTGGATGAAGACAAGGCAGTGGATGTTGCCTACTTGGACTTTAGCAAGGCACTTGACAAAGTCTTATATGGGGGTGAGTCAGAAAGGTTCAGTTACTCAGCATTCAAGTTAAGATAGTAAATTGGATGAGACACTGTCTTTGGGAGAAGCCAGAGTGTGGTAGCAGATGGTTGCCTCTCTGACTGGAGGCTTGTGCCGAGTGGTGTGCCATAGGGATCAGTGCTGGATCTGTTGTTGTTTGTCATCTATATCAGTAATCTGGATGATAACATGGTTAGCTGAATCAGCAAATTTGTGGATGACACCAAGACTGGGAGTGTAGTGGACAGCGAGGAAGACTGTCATGGCTTGCAGTGTGATCTGGACCAGCTGGAAAAATGGGTTGAGAAACAGAAAATGGAATTTAAAGTGTTGTATTTGGTAGGACCTATGTCTTACACAGTGACTGGTAGGGCTCTGAGGAGTGCTCCAGACGAAAGTCATTTGGGAATACAGGTCCATAATTCACTGAAAATGGTGTCACAGTTCAATGGGAATAGAAAGAAAGATTTTGCCACATTGGCCTTCATAAACCAAAGTACTGAGTACAGTAGACGGATGTTATGTTGACATTGGTGAGGCCTAATTTGGAGTATTGTGTGCAGTTTTGGTCACCAATCTACAGGAAGGTGTAAAAGAGGTTAAAAGAGTTGAGAGAAAATTCACAAGGATGTTGCTAGGTCTGGAGGACTTGGGTTATAAGGAGCGATTGAACAGGTCTGTGCTTTATTCCTTGAAACGGAGAAGATTGAGGGGAGATTTGATAAAGGTATACCAAAATTATGAGGGGTATAAATAGGGTAAATACAAGCTGGCTTTTACCACTGAGATGGGGTGGGACTACAACTAGAGGCCATGGGTTAAGGGTGAAAGGTGAAACGTTAAGGGGAACATGAGGGGAAACTTCTTCACGCAGACTGTCATCCGGGTGTGGAATGAGCCAACAGCCCAACTGGTGCATGCAAGCTCGATTTCAACATTTAAGAGGTTTGTATAGGTACCTGGAGGCCAGGTGTACAGGAGTGGGCAGTTTATATAGTTCAACACAAACTGGATGGGCCAAAAAGTCTGTTTCTGTGTTGTACTTTTCTATGACTGTGACAAGAACCTGAAATAATACTAATATTTACTCTAATTCCTTTTAACAGCTGTGCAGACCAACCATACATCTGAGTAGGAGATATTTACATGGCATTAAAACTGTGGCACTTTAAATTAAAAGTACATTAAAAAAAATCCCAGCTGCACTTTGACAAGGCTATTTGTGTGAGAGTGTTAACAGGGCATGTTAACATTGATTTAAAACTGGCACTTTACATTAACAGAACATGAAAGACATTCTCAGCTGAACGTCAACAAAGGCTATTTGTGTGAGAGTGTTTCAGTTACTGTGGGGCCAGGCACCCATACAGCTCAGTGGGAACAGGGAATAATACCAATGGAGAGAGTCAAACTGAGCCAGGGCACAGATTGGAGACGGCAGAAATGCCCCATTCTTATAGAGACAGGAAGGGCTGGTCATTCCAGATACCAGCACTGTGCCCAGTTAGAAGATGATTTCTCTCTCCAACTTGGGTTGAACTTCACTGTAACAGTGTGATTATCCGATCACACGTGAGCAACTAAAATGATCTCATCCGAAATGTTGTACTTCACCCATTGATGGATTTTGTAAATTTTTTTACAGGTTAAAAATGACAAGGAGTTTGTCTACGGGAATCTCAAACACAACACACCAGTTTCGCTGTCTCTGTCTAGATATTTAAGCAGTGGAACAAGGGATTCAATCAACCATCCTTCCTGCTCAGACTGTGGGGAGGGATTCACTCAGTCATCTGACCGACTGGCACGCCTGTTATTTTACAAGGGGAGAGGCCATTCACCTGCTCAGACAGTGGGAATGGATTCAGTCGGACATCTCAACTGAAGGTACATCAGCAAGTTCACACTGGGACAAGGCCATTCACCTGTTCTGTGGGTGAGAAGGGATTCAGTCGGTCATCCCACTTGTGGACACACCAGACAGTTCACATTGGGCGGAGGCCGGTCATCTGCTGAATCTGTGGGGAAGGATTCTCTCGGTCATCTGACCTAATGGCTCAGCAACGAGTTCACACCGGGGAGTGGCCATTCACCTGCTCGGACTGTGGGATGAGATTCACTGAATCATCTAAATTGAAGGTACATCAACGAGTTCACACCGGGGAGAGGCCATTCACCTGCTCAGACTGTGGGAAGGGATTCACTCGGTCATCTCACCTACTGCTACATCAGTTAGTTCACACTGCAGAGAGGGATTTCACCTGCTCAGATTGTGGGAAGAGATTCACTCACTCTTCCACCCTACAGAGACACCAGTCAGTTCACACCAGGGAGAGGCCGTTCACCTGCTCAGTCTGTGGGAAGAGATTCACTCAGTCATTCCACCTGCAGAGACACCAGCAAGTTCACACTAGGGAGAAGCCTTTCACCTGCTCAGACTGTGGGAAGGGATTCACTCGGTCATCTCACCTACTGCGACATCAGTTAGTTCACACTGCAGAGAGGGATTTCACCTGCTCAGATTGTGGGAAGAGATTCACTCGCTCTTCCACTCTGCAGAGACACCAGTCAGTTCACACCAGGGAGAGGCCGTTCACCTGCTCAGACTGTGGAAAGGGATTCACTCGGTCATCTGATCTGCTGACTCACGAGCGAGTTCACACCGGGGAGAGGCCATTCACCTGCTTTGAATGTGAGAAGGGATTTGCTCGGTCATCTGATCTACTGAGTCACCAGCGAGTTCACACTGGGGAGAGACCATTCACCTGCTTAGTCTGTGGGAAGGGGTTCCATCAATCATCCAACCTTCATAGACACCAGTTAGTTCACACTGGGGTGAAGCCATTCACCTGCTCAGACTGTGGGAAGGGATTCACTCAGTCATCCAATCTACAAAGACACCAGCAAGTTCACTTTGGGTAAAGGACGATCTCCTGCTGAGACACTGGGAAGAGTTTTTCTTATCCATCTCCATCAAATGTGCATCATTGGGTTCACACTGGGGAGAGGCTGTTTACCTGCTGTGAATGTGGAAAGGGATTCACTCAGTAATCTAACCTTGTGACACACTACTGGGTTCACACTGGGGCGAAAGTTTCAATGAGCTGCATGCTGGATATTTGTCCATCACCGTTGCTGAATGCAATTTCGAGAGTGACTGTCGGTGCTGAACTCTGCAATTATTGCTGTTGCTCACCACATCCAGATCTGCACCCTGGTCACTGGGCATGGGAGGAGTTTCTTCTGCTGCAAATTCACCTTTAATGGGACTGGATCTGAGACAAATAAATCAGTTCTATTTTAAACTCTGTCTCCGGTACTTAGTGCATTTATAACACACCTAGTGTACAGTAGAGAGTCAACTCAGCCCAGCTGGACCCTGCCAGCGATTCAGTCCCATGACAGTCTATTTAAATCCTCCCCTTTTGTTCATCTCTCACTCTCACTCTGGTGATGGGTACAAACAGTCACCACTCTGTGGGTGAAGAGGTTTCCCTTGAATTTTCTGCAGACTGAAGAAGTCGAGCTGATTGCAGTTCTGTCTGAAATGTTCTTCGCCCCTCAAATCTCTGGGCTGAGGAAGAATGACATTGGTAGTTAACCTCCTTAATCACAACTAATTTCCACATTATGGGTCATTTTCCCTGCTTCTAAAGGGTTGTTAGAGAACATCAATGTCCTCTAAAGTCTGAAAACAGAATGGGAAACCATCACTTGTATGTTCAATTGAGCAGGGTCAGAAACCAGAGGCAGGTCTGCACAGGGCAGAGTTTGGGGCTCTGGGCAATGGTCGGGGTACAAACGTATGATGAGGAGAAGGGTATCAGCAGCGGGGTGTGGCAACAAATGTCAGAGTAACAATATTTGGAAGCTGATTGACAGAGACAATCAGTTGATTGTCTGACTGATGAAACAAACAATGCCTGTGGTGAGGTTCTCCACAGGTTGAGGAACATGCGTGTGTAGGGAATGGTTTTGTCTATTGAGGGAGTTGTTCCTGTTTGTTTATCCTGCAATATGATATCTGGATGGTTATTATGGACTGTCCTATTTGAAAAAAATGTATTGATTATCATATAATTTGTATGATCTTGACTCTAAAACTGGGTCAGGCTTGAATTTATGGTGCCTTTATTCAGTTATGGAGGGCATTCATGAGTTTTTATTTTTAAACAATGTTTTGGTGAATGGTATTTGCCACTTGATTGTACCTTTGAAAGTAATCAGATTGAGTTAAACTGCTGTAGGATCCTGGAATGTGTTGGATTGTGTCTGGTTTCTCTTGGCATTTTCTGCACTTACTGGCTTGTTTGTTTGTATTTCATGTATTTTCGTTTTTTTTCCCCTTTTGTTAAACACCTTGTCCTGTATTTCTGCAAGAAACCCCTGGGTTTCTGGGACGAGGTCTCCAACACTCAGTCAGGTGCATGGTGCTTCCTTGTCACCATCTCATTTGCTCAGATCGTTGAGATGTCTCCCATGGAGGGTCATACTCATTCCACTGGTTAATGTTTTCTTCCAGAGTGGTGATTTATTTTTCTGGTTTGGCCTCTCATTTAAGTTTTCTGGTCTGTATTTCTTATCACGATTGCATATACACACATGGAGTGCTGAATCCTGTTCATTTTTGATGAAAATATATGTTTAGAAGTTTTATCTGACTGTTGTCTGATTTTTTTCATGTCTGTTGTTCCTCTTCCTCCTTGTATCCAAGGTAGTGTTAATCTAAATGTGTCACTCCTGATGAAGGGTTTCAGCCCGAAACGTCGTCACTACCTCCTCCCATAGATGCTGTCTGGCCTGCTGAGTTCTGCCAGCATTTTGTGTTTTTATTTATTTCCAGCATCTGCAGATTCACCCGTATCTGAGTGTGAATAGACTTTTCTAAAGTTCTTATTTATCTTTGTAAATTCTACTGATTGAAATGGGAGCAAGATATTTTTATTAAAAAATGTCAATGTCGGTATTGATGAAAGTGTTTATTGCCTTTGTTGTATTTGTTAACTATTGAGCTCTGTTTGGCAGAATTTTTAAGTCTTGAACTACATTCTGTCAAAGGCTTTCCCTATTTCGCACTACTTTCTATTGTCTTTGCATGTTGGTATTCCAGATATTTGGGTATCAAGAGTCTCGATAAAGGGTCTTGGCCCGAAATGTCGATTCCCATCCATAGATGTTGCCTGACATGCTGAGCTCCTCCAGCAGTTTGTGTGTAGATCTCTAAATTTCCAGCATCTGCGGGTCCTCTTGTTTCACAGATAATTACCGTATATGTTTCTTGAAAGAACAAGCTGGTAGTGGCTGTGTTGGTAAAATATTAAATAAAATCATTAGAAATAGGTGGCATAGTGTTGGCAGGTGTAGAATCTGTGGGTAGAATAAAGGAACTGCAAATGTAAAAAAAAAAGTCCCTAATGGGAATTGTATAGAGACCTCCGAACAGTAGCAAGTATGTGGTCCACAAGTTACAATGGGAGATAGAAAATGTGTGCCAAAAGGGCAATGATACAATAGTCATGGGGGACTGTCATGCAGGTGATTAGGAAAATTAGGATGGTGTTGGTTTCAAGAGGAGGAATTCCTAGAATGCCCACAGGATGCTTTTTAGAGCAGCTCGTGGTTGAGCCCACTTGGGGATCAGCTATTCTGGATTGGGTGTTGTAATGATCTGGAAATTCTCAGGGCACTTAAGTTCAAAGAACACTTAGGGGCAAGTGATCTTAATGTGATGAAATTTACCCTGACATAAGAGAAGGAGAAGTTAAAGTCAGATGTGGTACTCAGAGAATTAGAGAGACTTGAGAGAAAAAATGGTCAACATTGATTTGAGAAGAACGCAGGCAAGGATGAAAACAGAGCAGCAATGGCTGGAATTTCTGGAAGTAATTCGGAAGGCACAGGATATACACAGTGGCATGCTGAAGTTTGGGCATCCCTGGTCAAAGTTTCTGTTACTGTGAATAGTTAAGTGAGTAAAAGATGACCTGATTTCCAGAAGGCATAACGTTAAAGATGACACATCTCTTTAATGGTTTAAGCAAGATTGCTTTTCTTATTTCCATCTTTTACAGTTTCAAAATAACAAAAAAGGAAAAGGGCCAGAAGCAAATGTTTGGGCACCCTCATGGTCAGTACTTAGTAACACCCACTTTAGCGAGTTTTATAGCGTGTAAGTGCTTTCTGTAGCCAGCTAAGTGTCTTTCAATTCGTTTGTGTGAATTTCTGGGTTCAGTTATTAGCAGCAAAACACTGACAGCAGAAATTACAGATCAAAATATTATAAGAGTCACAGAGCCCAGCAGTACCAAAACAGGCCCTTCGGCCCTTCTAGTCAATGCTGACCTGTTTTTTGTTGTTAATGCCTGGTTCCAACTATCTGCCCCAGAGCCTACATACACCTCCCATCCATGTCCTCACTCAAATTTCTCTTTCGTGTCTAAATCGAACCCACATCCAACACTTCTACTGGCAGCTCATTCCACTCTGACCAAACTGTGAGTGAAGAATTCCCCTTCAGGTTCCCCGAAAATAATACACTTTCACCCTGAACTGATGTCCAACGTCAGGGTGAGAGGGCAGACAGTAAGGGCAGGGGGTGGTCAAGTGCGGAGAGGGAAACAGAGCGGAGAATTTATACTTAATATCTTCCAGAAAAACTAGTTGTTTGAACTTACTGGCTATAACCCTACTATCCACGTCCTGTACGTTCTCAACCTAATTTTTGATCTAGATGACAAGTAGCAATGTTCAAAGTTCAAATTACATTTTATTATCAGTGTACACATTTGTCACCACATATAACCCTGAGATTTTTTTTCCTACAGGAACACTTGGCAAATCTATAGAATAGTAACAGGATGACACAATGAAAGATCAAGTAGAGCATAGAATTCAACAAACTGTGCAAATGAAAATATAATTAAATATCAATGAATAATGAAAGCAATGGGTGTAACCCTGGGGAACCTCACTAGGCCTGGGCCCTGAGTCCAATAAACAGCCTCCCACCATCACTCTCTGCTTCCTACCATCAAGCCAACTGTGCATCCAGTTAGCCAGCTCTCCCTGGATCCCGTGTGATCTAACTTTCCACAGCAACTTCCCATGCTGAACCTTAGCAGAGGCCTCATTGATGCCTATATCGGCCTCGATCCTGGGACAGACGTGTCACAGATCAGAGAGCACAGATTTAAGCAGAGGATGAAGAGGTTTAGAGGGATCTGAGGAAGAGATTTTTCACTCAGAGGGTAGTTGAAATCTGGAACACACTGCCCAAGATGGTGGTGGAGGCAGGTCCCTTCACAACATTAACGAAGTGGATGAGCATTGAAATTGCCAAGATACAGTCGGCTATGAACCAAGTGCTGATCAATGGGACCAGTGTAGACAGTGAGTGGATGGTCAGAACGGGTATGGCCGGCCAAAGGCCTGTTTCCATGCTGTGTGACCCTCTACTCTGGACACATTAAATTAACGATGGTGGCACCATAAGGGATTGGTTTCAAAACTCCACACCCCTGTCCAACCTGAAATAAACCAGACTGCACCCCTTTGTCGCCACTGCAAGTATCTGTTTCTCTCAAGGTAACTTAGATTGGTCACTTCTACTGAACAACTGGCAATTGATGAAGTTCCTGTGTCTTCTTCCATTAATATTGCTTCCTCACAGCAAAACTAACCCTCTCACTGTGTCAGAATCAGTGACGAAATCTGCCCCCAAACACTGTGCTTTCATCCCTGCCCATTGTAACTGGAACCATCTCACTGAGGGGCTGATGGAGACACAACGCCTGCCCCTGCTTCTGACATTTTAAATACCACCAGAATGGTTTTCTGATTCACTCTGAAGGTGATGGTACATTCAGCTCATCATCAGACCTGACAAACCATGTCTTCCCACAGCTGGTCCCACCTGTTGGTGTGTCCTCTTTCCTCCACCTCCGGGGAAGCTGCATCTCCACACAAACTCGTCACTTGAGTCGACAGTCTGTACCCGTGACACAGGAAATCACATCACTGTCACTATTCCAGCTGCCACCATCCAGGAAGTGGTACCGCAACATAAAAGGCCGGACCGACAGGCTCTGGGACAGCTTCTTCACCAGGACAGCAGACTGATGAACACATGCTGATTTGAGTGTACTCTATATTACATTGTCGGTTTTATTTATTATAAACTATTATAAATTACTATGATTGCACGTTGCACATTTCGATGGAGGCATAACGTAAAGATTTTTACTCTTCATGGATGTAAGAAATAAAGTCAATTCAATTCAATTCCTGATTCTATGACTGACCTACTCGCCTCTGGGTATCCTCCGTCAACGAGCTTCTTCCTCAGGCACCACCTGTGAGATTACACACAAAAAACAATCAAAACGATCTATGAGACAGCTCCTGTACCCCTCCACCCCTGAACATGTTTAAACTCTCTCCTCAGCCCCTTCCCTATTACCTTTCCCATTCAGACTCCCGATGTGCCAGCAGATCTCATAGGAGGCTGTACAAACCCGTGACCTTCTCTGATGTACAATTCAGTGACCTCGTTCCCTATCTGCACTCGCAGCCCATGACGGCTGTCCTAGATTCTGGGGCTCTGTAACACACAATTTTGTAACACGTAATCTTGTTAGCAGCAAGATTAGACAGTCATTAAAATGTTTGTTGTTTCCTGAAAGGACACGCGGGGTAAGCTGTCTGATCCAATTCACCAGATCCCCCCTTGTTTACAGCTTAATTCGTCTCGGGACCCGGACCCACACTCCATTCATAATCTCTACCCACACACAGACAGAGCCGTCCCTTCACACCAAACCCCTCGGAGAACCACAAGGGACTGATCCCACAGCCGGGGCTCGGTGGCAAAGTTAAAACCGGGGCTGAGGAGAGCCTGGAGCCTCCAGTCGAGACAAAACCGCGCTGCCCACTCAGTCAACAACTGGACACAGGACTTTACGTCACACAGCACCGGATTCAGTGCTGAAACCCAAATTTAATTTTGTTGTTCCAAATCGTACGAAACAAAAGGTGTTTTAAAATTGAAGCGCTCCCCCTGACGTGACGTCACACAGGAGCCCCCACGCGCCTGACGTCACCCACGGTCTCCACATATCTGCATCTGCTGTCACGAGCACGGTGCCTTACGTCACACACGCGCTGCTGTTCTCGAGCTTTTTCGGTTTAACGGCTGAGCAATTGAGCACGAGCCAACGCCCCCCTCCCCGAACAGTCAACAGAGGAATTGAATTGATTGCAGAGCTGCGCCATTCCCATTGGTGCGAAGTGATGTCAATCACTGGTTACACCCAGTAGTGAAGGCGGACCAGCCGAGAGGGTGTTGAGCAGTCTCCGGCTGCAGCTGGAACTGCACGTTAAAGCGGAACAAATTTCAAATAAAATGTCCCGCTTTTTGATTTATATCTATTTCCATCCGAGGAAAGTTGGGGGCGTTTCTGAAGCGTCTCCGGCAGCCGGAGTCTGAGGAGGTAGTAGGAGACCACACGATCCGTCGCTTGATGCCGCTTCCCCGTGGAGGGATCACGACATAAAAAGTGAGGAGAGGGGGTATTTTACTGAAAGGATGAAGATGGTGAGAGACGGGGCGGACAGGATGTTTGTCCCGGTGGGGACAGGAGGGGCTGATCTGTGGAAATGCCCGAGCCCACGGTGGTGGCGAGCAGAGGGATTCACCACATTGGGGGACAAACACCGGCAGACTGTTGCCTTGCAAGCGGGGCCAATGGTCCGGGCAAAGTGACAATTATTTGGGATTTGTTGAGATTGTCCCTGGAATATGGTGTAAAATCCCGATCCCCATACTAACACGGGTTATACAGACCAAAGAACAAACTGCCGGAGTAACTCAGTGGGTCAGGCAGCATTTGTGGAGGGAAATGGACCGTCAACATTTCGGGCCGAGACCCTCCCTCTGGACTGAGAGTGGACGGGAAATAGTCAGAGAAAAGAGGTGAGGGGTGGAGATGGGTATGAACTGGGGAGTGAGAAGTGGATCCAGCTGAGGGGGGAAGTGGGTTTGGAAATAGTGGCAGGGGTGGGAGTTGAGTGTTTGGCGAAACACAGGGCTACAGAAGATGTAAATTAATTCCATATAGGATTAGCAAAGTTTTTAGAGAGTATTTGTTATAGAGAGTGCAATGAAGGTTCACCAGACTGATCCCTGGAGTGGTGGGTCATCAGATAGAGAAAGATCAAATGTGATTACCCTTTCATTTCGAGAATCGAGGATTGAGAGGTGAACACATTGAAATGAACAACATCATTACCGGTTGAACCAGGGATCCCAGTCTCTGGAAAAGTGGGTGGACTGTCCGGAACTGAGATGAGGGGAAATGTCTCCACTCCGCTGGTTGTGAATGTCTGTAAATCCCCACCACAGAGGGCGGTGAAGACTCAGTGATCGTCCTCACATAAAACTGAGGCCGGCAGATGTGTGGAGATCGAAGGGATAGAGGAAATGAGGATCGGGGAGGAACATGTAGCTGAGATGGGAGAGCAGCCGTTATCTTGTTGATGGTTAGAGGGGCTGAGTGTCCCACCTGTTTCTCACTTGATGTTTCAGTGTTCCTGTCCAGTGAGGCCAGAGGAATGTGAATAGAAATTAGTGTTTATAAGCATAGAGTGATTTAAATAAAACCAGCACATTTCCTGTGTGTTCTGAATTGTGTGTCTGCCCGGGATGGGAATCGAAACTATAACTCTGAGAACTCTGTGACCTGGCGGTGGAGGGAAAGGGATCGGGGAAGATACGGAGGGGAAAAGTTAAATACGTATCCGGTGTACGTATGAAAATAGGATAGGGAAATAATGAAATGATGTGGGAAATGTGGCGGTGGATTGGGCAGCGTGTGAAGGGAGGAGCGGAGTCTCCGGGTCACGTGGGCGACCCATAATCACGTGAACCTCGGGTCAGCAGCACCTTTGGGTTTGTTTCTGAGGCCCCGCCCACTGCCCGATGACGCTATTACAGATCGCGCATGCTCCGTTGTTTTTTTCGTCCTTTGTGGAAGCGGGTCGGCGGAGGGTTCGGGATCGGGAGGGGTCCTTCCCCGCTAGGACGGGGAGCCAGGAACGGATTATTCTCTGCGGGGTAACACCAACAGTTTCTCTTCGGTGAGTACTGAAGCCGGTCCCAAGCGGAGAGGTCTGACGGTAGGTAGTGAGTTAACTTTCCCGAACTCAAACAAGAGAAAATCTGCAGATGCGGGAAATGTGAGCAACGCGCACAAAATGCTGGAGGAACTCAGCAGTCCGGGTAACAGCTAGGAAAAGAGTACGGTCAACGTTACCGACCGAAACCCTTCGGCAGGACATGAGAATAAAAGGTGGGGGTGAGGAAGAGACAGAGAAACACACGGTGATCGGTGAAACCTGAAGGAGGAGGGAATGGACTGGCGGCCTGGCCTCGCGCCTTCACACCGAAACGCCTGAGATGAGCCGCCGCTCAGCCCGTGTTGTTCTGGTCCTATTAGCAGGATGACGTAAAACATATTTCTATATTGTTACTGAGGGAGAATTGTATAATTTGTATTCCTTGTATTATCTGAATGTACTTGCCTGTGATGCTGTCACAAGTCAGTGTTTCTCTGTATCTGTACCGCCCCGTACCTGTGCACTTGGCAATTAATTCAACAGGTCCTGAGAAATCTCAGTGAGATTTGATCAGTGATGATCATCTCGGCAGCTCGGTAGGTCGAATGTATGAGACAGTACACTGTTAAGATAGATAGATAGATAGACAGATACTTTATTCATCCCCATGGGGAAATTCAACTTTTTTTCCAATGTCCCATACACTTGTTGTAGCAAAACTAATTTCATACAATACTTAACTCAGTAAAAAATATGATATGCATCTAAATCACTATCTCAAAAAGCATTAATAATAGCTTTTAAAAAGTTCTTAAGTCCTGGCGGTAGAATTGTAAAGCCTAATGGCATTGGGGAGTATTGACCTCTTCATCCTGTCTGAGGAGCATTGCATCGACAGTAACCTGTCGCTGAAACTGCTTCTCTGTCTCTGGATGGTGCTATGTAGAGGATGAGAATGCAAAACCCTGAACAGTGTTGATGATCAGAGGGATCTCAGACTCCAAGTTCATCGCTCCCTGAAAGAGACTGCACAGATTGATCGGGTGGTTAAGAAGGCAAATGGCGTGGTTGTCTTTATTTGTTGAAGCTTTGAGTTCAAAAGTCGGGAAGTTGTGTTGCAGCTGTTACGAGCCTGCGGTCGTACTGTGACTGTTTCTTTAAGAGCGCCGGCGTGAGGAGGCGGGACTATGACGTCAGTCACAGGCTGACAGCGCGAACTGTGGATTATCCATGAGAGAGAGAGAGAGCGATCTGCGGAGAGGCTGTCGGTCAGTCTAAAGAGAGAGAGAGACTGGAAAAGCTGATCGCTTCAGTTTGTCGCAGCTGAGGCTTGGAACTCTCCTCGGCCCACAAGAGTGGGTTGATCATCGGTACACGGAACCACAACGAATGTGTGTGGCTGTCACTTCGTATAATCCATAGGAGTGGATTGTGGAATATCTTGGCGGACCGCTTGTGATAACCATTGCCAGGGTATGTTGTGTGGCAACCCCGGTAGACGGTATTCCTGTGACAGGTCACTTTCGCTGATAACTCGTATATGGACAGATTCAACGGATAAGAACTTCGTCGACGGTTATTTTGAAGTAACGGCCTTTTCTCTACGTTTCACCCTGGATTACAAATATCTCTCTCCCATCATTTATTCCGGGGATTACTGAACTTTCCTACTTTACCATCACAAGACTCTGAGCTTTTTTCCCTCAGGCTCGATAGTTTGGGAGTTATATTTACACATGTACACACATAACACTGTTAACTTTCCTTTATTTCGTTAACTTATGAGAAGTAGATCCTAATAAAGAAATGGTTTAACATTAAAACCAGACTCCAGTGTGAACTCTGTTGCTGCTGGTTAGTTTCTAAAACGTTACAGTTCGTAACACAGCTTTATAAAACTAGTTAGACCACATCTGGAGTGTTTCTGACAGTTCTGGGCGCCCCCATTCTCGGAAGGATGTCGGGGCTTTGGAGAGGGTGTGGAAGAGGTTTACCAGGATATTGCCTGGATTAGAGGGCATGAGCTATAACGAGAGGCTGCACAAACTTGTGTTGTTTTCTCTAGAGCGGCGCTGGCTGGGGTGAGACTAGATGGACGTTTACAAGGTTACGAGAGGAATAAATAGAGTGGACAGACGATATATTTTTCCTGGTGGTTGAAATGTCTAATACATTTAGGGTGAGAGGAGATGTGAGTGGCAAGTTTGCTTCTGTCCACAGAGTAATGGGTAGCTGGAATAACTGCCCGGGAGAGGGGGGTCACGTGATCCACTTTGCCCCTCCCATTTAACCGCAGATGGGCAGCATATGTGCGTTGCTTCCGAGGCCCCGCCCTCCGGATGATGCACCAATCACTTTGCGCATGCTCACAGTCTCCAGGCGGGTTGCGTTCTGCGGATTCGGGATCACTGTCTGCGGGCCGAAGATATCACTTTCCCATCGGTGAGTATTGAGACCGATCCCGAGCGGGGAGATCCGATGTTGGCCGTGAGCCCCGAACTGAGGGCCAATTACTCATTTAGTACCCAGTTATCTGGGCTCGTCAGAAATGTATCGACTTCACTGAATCTGCATTGAGCGATCCAAACCAGGAGCCCAGGCTGTCTATTTCCGTAGAACTGAAAGGGGAGTCCAGCCAACAGGTCACGTGAGGCTATGTGCCGCAGATATGCCCCGTCCCCCGCTTTGTGACGCACGATCACGTGGTGTGTTGCTAACAAGGTTTGCAAGAATTATCTCAGAAATGATCGGCTTTATGTATGAGGAGCATTTGATGATTCTGGACCTGTGCTCAATGGAGTTCAGACGGGGGTGAAAGGGGAGGGGTTGGTTAAGTAAACCTACCGAATGCTGAAAAGCCTGGATACAGTGGACATGGAGAGGATGTTTCCATTAGACAGAGAATCTGTGATCTGATAGCACTGTCTCAGAATAAAGATGCTTCCCTTTAAAATTGAGGTGAGAAAAATTTCTTCAGCCAAAGGATGTCTGATTTGTGGAATTTGTTGCTGTAGAGGGTGGTCGAGGCTGCCATTTGGGTACGTTTATGACAGAGATTAATATATTGATGATTGCTAAGTCGCTTCAGGGTTACAGGAGGAAGGCAGGAATATGGTGTTGGAATAAAAATCAGCCATGGTTGAGTGGTGGGGCAGACCAGATGGATCGAATCACCTAATTCTGTTCCTGTGTCTTATGTCTTACCATACTGAATGATGGCTGCTTCTTCTCCCATTTCGTTTTGTGACGTGTGAGGGACAATAAAAGATTGTTTACTGAGATCATTATATTTGCCTTCAACATTTAAATTTCAGTGAGTTTTCTTCTTAGTAACATTAAGCAGAAATATTTTGTTCTTTCTATTGTTAACGTGCTTCATTATTTTTCATGTTAAAAATAATTATTTTCATTATTTTTCTGCGGTGAGAGATTTATCGGAAGAAAAACCTCAACTGGAAGCAAACCACAACTGAAGACAGTGGAACATCAACAAGTGAACCAGCCCGAGGATTGAGAGCATCAACTGGAGAGAACCCATCTGACTCAGAGAATCCAGTGATTCAGACAGGAGAAAGTTTGGTGAGTCTCATTTACTCAAACACTGGTCCTTTAGAGATTACATACCTGTACAAAGGAAGGAAGGAAATAGTTGGAAGTGAGACTGAATGTGCCCAGAGGAACCAGTTATGCCTCTGTCAGATCCAGTTGCAATCACTCTAGGTCTGGTAATATGTTTCCAGCAGCCCAGTCCTTTAAAACCACTCCCATTCTGTCAAAGTCGAATCCGGATAAAGTCACTCAGAGACCGTATAAATACAAACTCTTTATTCCAAGCACCCGGGGCTTATTCAGTTAGTCACTCAAACAGGAAGAGTCTATGACTGTTCCTGCCCAATCCACTAACTGACTAACAATTCCCCTTACACCACAGATATATCTGTCCAGATACCCACCACACAAGGTAGGCTGGAGCCAAAGTTATTTACTACATGACAGCCCCTAAAGACAAATTACAAAATAGTCATAATGGCTTACACACAGAGAACTGACTGAAGCTGTCCTATCTCTACACGTGAGTGCACAAGGAGATGAGCATCCTGGAACCCGAGCTAGCTTCCATCAAGAAGAAATAGGGCTCAGCATGGCTTAGCACATCTGGTGCTCATCAGCAGTTTCTTTCAGAAAAGCAGGCTGCTATTGTTTAACCAAGTGTTAACCCTTTTGCATACTTTATCATTCCCTCCTTTTGATCATTACATGATCAACAAAGCAGTAGTTTTTTTTTACAGAGAAAGCAACTGAGTACAGCATTGACTTATCAGTAGGAAGAAACAGTGTACAACAGTTATTATTACAATGATATGCACAACTATTAGGCCATAATGCAATATCATGCCCCATATATTAACAAACAGGCCTTCAAAGACCACCATTTCGAACCTTCAGTGAACCCGTGTAAATCCTGCTCTACTTTCTTGATGCTGTCAATCTCCTTGGCAGTGTGCTCGGAGAGGGATGTAATGTTAGACTGATCAGGGATATAGGTGCAGCATTCTGTTTCAATAATAACACAGATTCCCCCTTTCTCAGCGAGGATAAAATCTAAAGCCATACGATTCTGTACGACTGTTTGCCGGATTGCACTCATTTCAGTGGATATTTCTGTTACTTGGGCCTGTGTTTCTGTCAGGGCCTCTGCAGTATTGTGGCCAGCTCAAGTGCTGTAGCCAAATTGATAATCTCTGGTGAATTCCTGGCTACTCCATAGGAGAGAAAAGTGATCATCCAAAATCACTCAGTCTCAGTTATTCCTCTCCGCTGCTGGGCACCTGCAAGTATGGCCAGGATGCATGTTTCCCAGTCTAGGAAGTTGCGTTTGGTGGGAGCCTGAGATACCATCCCTCAGAACACTGACAGCCACATTCATCGCTGATAATACCACAGTCCCTCACCTCACTTCCCCGGGTGTTGTTTGAGAAAGCCCAGGCTGAGAGTTCCTCACTCTGGTTGAGCGGGATTACTGACATTGGAATCATAGTTTACCATGCTGCGGAATTTCAGCACAAACCCAGCAGGCCCCTAGTTCTACCTGTTTGGCATCGGTGTGACAGACAAAGGTGTTAACATGGGTGCCCCCCGGATGCTGGGGTGAGCCCTGTCAAAGACATAAGCATGAATACCACTATCAGACAATACATTTTCCTTTAGTCCAAGAGTCATTCTACTCAGTTCCTTCAGTAACACGATTGCAGACTGTTCAGTGTATCCAACGAGATTGCCCCTTCAGTTTCACAGCCGTGGAGTTGTCAGTAACACCTGATATGGTTGTCTCCACCGAGATCCAAGTTTCCCACAATCCCAGTTCTTGATCCGAACAATATTCCCAGGTTCTTGGGTGGGATAGTCACTCCTCTCTGCGGGGTAGTTCTCTTCCTTGTAAGCCTGTCATACCTGTGTATGTAATGCTTGGAGAATTTTGGTTATTTCCCATCTCTTCCCCAAGAGTATGAATTTTGAATTTTGCTGGTAGACTTTCTGGCAACAATGGTATACAAGGTCTTGGTTCCCAGGGTGTCCTCATGATGATTTCAGCTGGTGACAACACTGTTTTCCCCTGTGGGGTAACCCGCATGTGGAATAGGGCTAATGGTAGGTCCTTCAACCAAGTGAGTCCAGTAACCACCGTTAGTTTGGCCAATTTACTCTTCAGAGTGCCATTGACTCTTTCCACTATGCCAGCAGTCCGTGGGTGGTGTGTACAGTGGAATTATTGCCTCATAGTTAGTTTGTTACATACCTCTTTGTTCACTGTCACCACAATATGTGGGCCATTGTCAGAGCTCAGCATCTCTGGCAGGCCGTACCTGGGAATTACTTCCTGTAATAATACCTTCACAACAGTCATAGCTGTATTGGTGGTAGTTGGAATAGCTTCAAACCATCTACTAAACACATCTATAATATCTAAGCAGTATCAATAGCAATGTACTCTAGGCAATTCAATAAAATCAACTTGTAGACAGGAAAAAGGTCCATCTGTCAAGGGAGTCATACCCAGTGTGCTGGTTACCAACCATTCCCTCCTTTCCCAGGTGTGTACAGTTCTGTATATAATCGACCAATATTGGTAAAAACTGTGTAGGAACACAAACCTGTCCCGCTGGGGTGATCCAAAAACCTAGGTCGGGGTCTTTCTGGCACCCCATCTGGAACTACAGTTTGCGCTCCTCATCAGAGGCGTCCCGCTGAAGTACGTACCTCCCACATGTCTGGCAAACTCGTTCTGCTTAAGTCACGGAGGATTGCTTGATGGGAACCCGAGGAGACTACAACTACTGAGGACTGTGCCACACTTTTCGCTGTCTGATCTGGTAAAGCATTGCCTTTAGTGACCCAGTCCGACTGGCGGGTGTGGGCCACACATTAATAATAGTCAAAACTCGAGGTAGCTGTAGAGCGGTGAGTAAGTTGTTTATAAAGGTGGCATTACTAATGGGGTGGCCAAAGCAAGTCAGGAACCCCCCTGTTCCCAGAGAGCCCCGTAGTCATGTACAGCTCCAAATGCATAATGGGAGTCTGTGTGAACGTTCGCACTTTTATCTGTTGCTAGGATACAGGCACGAGTCAGAGCAAACGGCTCAGCCTCCTGGGTGGAGACAGCTGCTTCAAAAGAGGCCTGCTCAATTACTTCACTGTCCGTCACTATCACATAGTCAGAATATTGTTTTCCTGCTGGATCCACAAAAGAACTTCATATCCTCATAAAACATTTACTCAGGCTTTAGGGCGTATTGCAGAATGGATGGGAGGATCTTTCACAGTGATCCAGATGGGGGGCAGTTGGTGCGGCCGTCTTCATGGCCTGAGGTTGCCCAGAGACGGGGTACAACGTCTAGGGTTCAGTCAATATTGATAGAGTGTTTTACAAGATGTCCTGACTTCACCTCAGACTCCTTCCAGTAATGGAGTTGTCCTGCGACCAAGTTTTGCCAGTCTCCCTCGTTGCTAGAGGCTTGTTTCATCAGGGTGTAGGCAAGGAACCCCAGGGTCTTTGGTTTGAACCCGGGGCAAACCCTGACGGTAGTATGGGGAACAACCAGTCCTGTATGTCGCCAAAGGAAATCTGGAACTTTGGCCAGTAATGCACTGCCCTCTTTTCCTTTAACCTCTCCAATCACCATTACTGGGAACTTCTGTCCCTCGAGGGGGGCATAATACTGGCTTTCCTCAGTTGAGCACCCCGGAGGGTCATAGCACAGAGTCACATGAGGGTCGGCCGCTGGCAGAAGGGGTTCAAACGCAGTGGAGTCCAGATTAAGTGCCCACCACTGGGGGGGGTGTCAGTAACTGGGGAAGCTGTCGGTTGTTCACTAGTCCCAGGGTGACACCCTTGTCCACGCAGAGAATCTCGACTTCCAACGGACAGAGCAAGTCTCTCTCTGCTAGATTACACCCCAACTGGTGGTGACTGTAAATAAAACCTCACACTGGTTCCCCTAGAATTCCACCTGCAGTGGCTGGGTACGTGGATACGTACATTCCATTCATTCAAACCCAAACAGAGTGATTGTCTGATGGCTGGAATTCCTTTTCCGATACTATTTCCTGATCGAGAGTGGTTGTGATTGCCCCATATCAATCATAAACGGAACAGGAATTCCAGCAACTTGCAATATTACACTGGGCTCTTCCTGAGGGGTGGTACTCACGGTAGGAAGCATCATTGATTGTCAATTTCTATACAGGTTGTTATCCCCACCTGTCCCTTGGTAGGTTTTTGTTTCCATTTCTTATCCCCAGATACAGCACACAATGTCAGGTCCCAATAATATGTCAAAGCTCTTCGCATTCGATTTCGATCATTGTCAGGCCAATCCATATTATTTGTTTTAATCATGTTGGCTATCTTAGTTGCTAAGCATTGGAGCAGTAAGGTGTTAAACTGGGGAACGGATTCCCATCATTAAAGACTCAGTCTCCTGCGAAAGTGCCGTAGCAGGCCACAAATCACTCCCAATAGTCTGGTCCCGATTCCCCAGGCTTAGGTTTGCATTTAAGTACTTCAGTGATGTTTACAGGTTTCTGGAAAGCCCTTTCCAAGGCTTGGATGATCTGGTCTGTCTATTCATTCTCATTCTGGATTCCCACCTGTAACTCCTGATAGGTTTGGTATCTCAATCCTGCCTTCCATTTCCGCCCCTCAACAGCTGAGAGAATCATGTAGCAGAGACTGAATAAATCTTGCAGGGTCGCATTAAACATTTGGATAGTACTGCGGACACACTGAGCAAACTGTGCTGGTTTTTCTTTTCTACCTGGGACCTGATTCATGATCATTATCATTTCTTGAGGCTTCCAGGGTGCATACACAGGAATCACTAAGGGCTGTCCCTCCTCCTGCTGCTGGTGGACTGGACAGCATTCGGGTGGGCAATTGCCTTTAGAACCATAGAACATTACAGCACAGAAACAGGCCTTTTGGCCCTTCTTGGCTGTGCCAAACCATTTTTCTGCCTAGTCCCACTTACCCGCACCTGGGCCATATCCCTCCAAACCCCTCTCTTCCATATACCTACCCAAGTTTCTCTTAAATGTCGAAAGTGAGCCCGCATTCACCACTTCCTCTGGCAGCTCATTCCACACTCCCACAACTCCCTGAATGAAGAAGCCCCCCACTGATGTTCCCTTTAAACTTTTCCCCCTTCACCCATGACCTCTAGTTTTTTTTCCCCCTGGCCTCAGTGGCAAAAGCCTGCTTGCATTCACTCTATCTATACCCATCATAATTTTATACATCTCTATCAAATCACCGCTCATTCCCCTATGCTCCAGGGAATAAAGTCCTAACCTATTCAACCTTTCTCTGTAACTCGGTTTCTCAAGTCCCAGCAACATCCTTGTAAACCTTCTCTGCATTCTTTCAATCTTATTAATACCCCTCCTGTAATTAGGTGACCAAAACTGCACACAATACTCCAAATTCTGTCTCACCAATGTCTTATACAACTTCACCATTACATTCCAACTCTTATACAACTTCACCATTACATTCCAACTCTTATACTCAATACTTTGATTTATAAAGGCCAATGTACCTAAAGCTCTCTTTACAACTTGTGATGCCACTTTTAGGGAATTATGTATCTGTACTCCCGGATCCCTCTGTTCTACTGCACTCCTCAGTGTCCTACCATTTACCTTGTATGTTTTACCTTGGTTTGACCTTCCGAAGTGCAATACATCACACTTGTCCGCATTAAACTCCATCTGCCATTTTTCAGCCCATTCCTCCAACTAGTCCAAATCCCTCTGCAAGCTTTGAAAACCTTCCTCACTGTCAACTACACCTCCAATTTTTGTATCATCGGCAAATTTGCTGATCCAATTTGCCACATTATCATCCAGATCATTGATATAGATAACAAATAGCAATGGACCCAGCAATGATCCCTCTGGCACACCACTAGTCACAGGCCACCACTCAGAGTAGCAATCCTCCACTACCACTCTCTCGCTTCTTCCATTGAGCCAATGTCTTTGTGGAGCAATTACCTCTGGGGTTCTATTGGATCCTTCCCTCCCTGTCTCGGAATAATCGTAGGTATTCCCTTTCTGAATCTAATGGTATAGGGACCTCCCCCTTCCCTGCCGCCACTGTTTTACCTGAGTGGTCACCGTATCTGAGTACTGGGAGGATTGGGGTTCGGGAGCACTGGGTGCACTCGGCTCCTGGTGAGGTGTTGGGGGGGGAGTACCTTGGGTGCCCACACCTCATCACAGTCACTGTCCTGTAACAGGGTTGGTATGCCAGACATGGGTTTGGGATCTCTTGTTTCCCTATCAGTTCGAACTTCAGACTGACATTCCTGCCATTCTCTCCTATCTAGGCTAGACTCAGTTTGCTTATGTTGTTTTCCCTGCTCTTGTTTTCTTCATCTATCCACCCATTCACGCACCGCTTTTAGCATCTCCCAAACTTTGGCGTTCCTCCTGCTGAACGTACCCTTTGTCACATGCATTATTCCTCCAACTTGCTAATAATGTACCGTTCCACTTTGCATCTGCCTTATCCTTCCATTCCCTTTCCAACAATTTCCACTTCTTTCCACAGTTTTTTTCCATATCAAATTTACTGCTTGTTCTCATGAGGTAATATCCCTGGTTCCCCCACAGTGGCCAGATTTTGTCCCCCAATTTCTTATTCAGTGCTGCACTCAACATGCGCAAATCTTTTTCCTTGTCTGGAAAACTCTCACACATTGTGTAGGGCTGCTCCCGGCCCACTCATATCAATCGACTGCAATTGACCCATGTTCTCTAAGTAATTTACCCAGTACAAAGCCTCCTGCTTAATTAACAAACAGATACATTTACCCAGCTGACACCTCCTGTCCATTTAATAAATTTACCCGGCTGGCACTTCATGCTCATTTAATAAATTTACCCGGCACGTCTGCCTCCTGTCTACTTAGTGAAATTTACCTGGAACCGCCTCCTGCCCACTTAGTAAAATTTTGCCTCCCTCATACGAGTCTCCCAACAGATTCTTTCCTGATCCCGTCAAGGTATACGATTAGCCTTGGGCGAGGGACCATACCCCGAAAGGAACAAACAGAGAGCGACGAAAGATAAAATAACTATTGAGTGCCCAGTCAGTCTCCACCGTCCCCAGAGTGGTCCAGCCGCTTACTCAGCCAGTCTGCTTGGCACTCCCTATATTGGGATCCTGTTCGAGACGCTAAACGTTAAAGTGGAATCTGAATAAAACTTGGGAGACCAGGTTCTTATCGTCACCACGGTTTATTGCGCATTCTCCTGCAGGAGTTTGAGACCCAGTTGTCAAAGGGAAGGCACGTAAGCACTGCCACCATCTGACAAGTGGACTGACTCAGTCAGGTTACAGCCGTGTATTTATACATGAACCCAGACATTTATATATAGTAAGCCCCAGACTTTACTATTGCAAAACTTAATTACATAGATAAGAGAGTTTGCTAAACGAAGGTTTTAATTACAGGTGGATGTACTGTTCAGTCCTTATCAGTTATTCCCATTGCAAGGCCCTGACTTAATTACAGACAGATGTTCATTCCTGTCCTTATCAGCGAGTTCTCCTCCCTTCACTCAAATGAGGGTACAATGTATAATGTTATCAGCTAATGAGGGTGCAATGCATAATGTTATCAGCTCTCAGTGTGTCTCTCTGCAAGCCACAGAGAACTGGTAATGAGCCTGTCTTAGCAAACCACTGAACACAAAGTTGACTTCAGTTCAAAAATTCCTGTTCAGTCCCAAATATTCTTTTAGCCAGAGCTTACATAGGGTCAAAATGTTTTTTTATGTATGTATCCTTAATTCCTCAGGAGGTTTCAGGGGAAATATTTATGTCCAATATAGAAACTGGTGTTACCTATGTGTATTGTGGTGATGCAAAAGTTGCTGGAAAATTTACAAATGGGAAGAAGTGGAGTGATATTTGAAACTCTGACTTTTTAAACCATAATTTAGCAAACAAACCACTTACGGACAATATGCAAGACCTTTGGTGAGAAAATCCTTCATTGACCTACAAGTATCTGGGAGTACAGTTAGACGAGAAGCTAGACTAGACTGCCAACACAGATGCCTTGTGCAGGAAGGCACAGAGTCGACTGTACTTCCTTAGAAGGTTGGTGTCATTCAATGTCTGTAGTGAGATGCTGAAGATGTTCTATAGGTCAGTTGTGGAGAGCGCCCTCTTCTTTGTGGTGGCATGTTGGGGAGGCAGCATTAAGAAGAGGGACGCCTCACATCTTAATAAGCTGGTAAGGAAGGCGGGCTCTGTCGTGGGCAAAGTACTGGAGAGTATAACATCGGTAGCAGAGCGAAGGGCCCTGAGTAGGCTACGGTCAATTATGGAAAACCCTGAACATCCTCTACATAGCACCATCCAGAGACAGAGAAGCAGTTTCAGCGACAGGTTGCTATCGATGCAATGCTCCTCAGACAGGATGAAGAGATCAATACTCCCCAATGCCATTCGGCTTAACAATTCAACCGCCAGGAGTAAGATATGTTAAAGTGCCGGGGTTAGGACTCAATGTATTAAGTAAACTACTTAAGAACTTTTTAAAAGCTATTATTAATGCTTTTTGAGAGAGTGATTTAGATGCATATCATATTTTTACTGAGTTAAGTATTGTATGTAATTAGTTTTGCTATAACAAGTGTATGGGACATTGTAAATAATGTTGAATTTCCCCATGGGGATGAATAAAGTATCTATCTATCTATCTTTCTATCTACAGGCCTGCTATATAGTGTGAGAGAGCAGATGAACTCGATCGAACCCAGAGGAGATCAAAGTTCTTATTGACAGTGATTTGCTAGCTGTTAAAATGAATACCTCACTATATAAAAATCACTATGCACATTTTGTCACTGGGTAAAAAAATGCACAGTACAAGATTTATGTACACACCGGTCATTACAAATTAGAGGGGACATTGGTGGGAAGGTGGGGAGATCTCCAGTGTCCCTGATGCCCTCACTTACAAGATGTACATCCAGCTGCAGCTTGTAACCCTGCACCTTAAGGAGTTGGAACTTGAAATGGATGAATTCTGGATCAGCTGGGAGTCTGTTATATACATGAGGGGTAGGAATCTTTACGTTACATCTCAATCTAAATGTGCAATGTGTAAGTTATAGTAATTTCTAATAAATAGTTTGTACATAGGATAGTCAATATAGCAGAAATGCAATTCCATCAGCATGAATTAATCAGTCTGATGGCCTGGTAGAAGATGATGTCCCGAAGCCTATTAGTCCTTTTGCTGTGGGACCGTTTCCTGGATGGTAGCAGCAGGAACAGTTTGTGGTTGTGATGAATTGGGTCCCCAATATCCTTTGGGCCCCTTATAAACTCCTGTCTCTGTAAATCCCCTAAATCATGGGAAGTTCACATCTACAGATGCGCTGGTCTGTCTGCACCACTCTCTGCAGGTTCCTGAGATTGAGGGAAGTACAGTTCACATACCAGGCAGTGATGCAGCCAGTCAGGATGCTCTCAATTGTCTCCCTGTAGAATGCTCTTAAGATTTGGGCCCATACCAAATGTCTTCAATGATCTGAGGTGAAAAAGGGGCTCCTGTGCTCTTTTCACAACACGGCCGGTATGTACAGACCATGTGAGATCCTTGTTGATGTTTCTGCTGAGGATCTTAAAGCTGTTCACCCTCTCAACCCCAGATCCATTGATATCTTGATGTCAATATGGGTTAGCCTGTCTCCAATCCTCCTGTTGTCCACAATCAGCTCCTTTGTTTTTGTGCCAATGAGGGAGAGTTTGTTTTCTTGACACCAGTCAGATGTTATTCATACCTCAGATAGAGTCAGTGATCAAATGGTTGAGCATGGTGTGATGAAAGTGCTGAGCTGTGTATATCACAATGCAAGAAGCATCATAGGAAAGCCTGATGAGCTCAGGACAGGGAATTACGATATTGTAGCCATGATTGGGACTTAGTTGCACCCAACAGTCTGAGTGATTTAGAGGAACAAATTTGTAGAGAGATTGCAGACCATGCCAAGAAACAAAGGTTGATTCAGTAAATGATTTTAACTTTCCATATATTGACTGGGACTCCCATACTGTAAAAGACTAGATACAGCAGAGTTTGTCAAATGTGCCCTTAATCAGTACGTAGAATTCCCGATGTAGAAGTGTGCAATAAGCCGTTAGGAAGTGATCCAGGGCTGGTGACAGAAATTAGTGATCATAATCCATGAAATTCAAAGTAAAGGTGGAAAAAGAGAGGTCTGGACCACGGGTTGAGATTCTGAATTGGAGAAAGGTCAATTTTGATGGTATCAGAAAGGATCTGACAAGTGTGCTATGAGACAGGCTGTTTTCTGGCAAAGGAGTACTTGGTAACTGGGAGGCCTTCAGAAGTGAAATTCTGATGGTGTAGAGCTTGTATGTGCCTGATAAAATAAAAGCTGAAAGGTGACTGGTGCAGGGAACCTGGGTTTTCAAGAGATATTGAGGCCCCGGATATTTTGTTCCTCTAAATGCCTCAGACAGTTGGGTGCTACCAAGACTCATTAATGACTACAATATCATAATCCCATGCCCTGAGCTCATCTGGCTTTTTTTTAGTCATCTTCTGTTGGTTTCTAAAAGCTTCCATATAGGTTTTGCTCTATATTTTGCCCTCTCTTTGGCTTTGGCTTCTCAGTTTAGCTACAGTTTTGTCCTCCTGCCTGTCCAATGCTTCCACTCCCAGGAATCCATGCAGCTCAGTGGGAACAGGGAATGGAGACAGTCAAATGGAGCCAGGGCACAGACTGTACATGGCAGAAGTGCCCCATTCTTATAGAGATAGGAAGAGCATCAGAGAATTTGAGGGTCATTCCAGATACCAGCTCTGTGTCCTGTTAGAAGATGATTTCTGTCTCCAGCTTGGGTTGAACTTCATTGTAACAGTTTAATGCCAGATGACACCTTGATAACCCAGGTGTTCTCACTGCAATGATGCCCTTCACCCATTGATGGATTTTGTAAATTGTTTTACAGGTTAAAAATGACGAAGCCCTTGTCTACGGGAATCTCGAACACAACACACCAGTTTTGTTGTCTCTGTCCAGATATTTAAGAAGTGGAGCAAGGGATTCACTGGATCATCCTTCCTGCTCAGACTGTGGGAAGGGATTCACTTGCTCATCACAACTGAAGGTACATCAGCGAGTTCAGACTGGGACAAGGCCATTCACCTGTTCTGTGTGTGAGAAGGGATTCAGAAAGTCTTCCCACCTGTGGACACACCAGTTAATTCACATTGGGAAGAGGATGGCCGCCTGCTGAATTTGTGGGGAAGGATTCACTTGGTCATCTGACCTAATGGCTCACCAGGAAAGTCACACCAGGGAGCGGCCGTTCACCTGCTCAGACTGTGGGAAGAAATTCAGTTGCTCATCTCAATTGAAGGTACATCAACGAGTTCACACCGGGGAGAGGCCGTTCAGCTGCTCAGACTGTGGGATGGGATTCATTTGCTCATCTAATTTGAAGGTACACCAATCAGTTCACACTGGAGAGAGGCCTTTCACCTGCTCAGACTGTGGGAACGGATTCACTCAGTCATCTAAACTGAAGATACATCAGAGAGTTCACTCTGGAGAGAGGCCATTCACCTGCTCAGACTGTGGGAAGGGATTCACTCAGTCATCTCAACTGAAGGTACATCAGCGAGTTCACACTGGAGAGAGGCCGTTCAGCTGCTCAGACTGTGGGATGGGATTCATTTGCTCATCTAATTTGAAGGTACACCAATCAGTTCACACTGGAAAGAGGCCTTTCACCTGCTCAGACTGTGGGAAGGGATTCACTCAGTCATCTAAACTGAAGATACATCAGAGAGTTCACACTGGAGAGAGGCCATTCACCTGCTCAGACTGTGGGAAGGGATTCACTCAGTCATCTCAACTGAAGGTACATCAGCGAGTTCACACTGGAGAGAGGCCATTCACCTGCTCAGACTGCGGGAAGGGATTCACTCAGTCATCTCAACTGAAGGTACATCAGCGAGTTCACACTGGAGAGAGGCCGTTCAGCTGCTCAGACTGTGGGATGGGATTCATTTGCTCATCTAATTTGAAGGTACACCAATCAGTTCACACTGGAGAGAGGCCATTCACCTGCTCAGACTGTGGGAAGGGATTCACTCGGTCATCTCAAGTGAAGATACATCAGAGAGTTCACTCTGGAGAGAGGCCATTCACCTGCTCAGACTGTGGGAAGGGATTCGCTCGGTCATCTAAACTGAAGATACATCAGAGAGTTCACACTGAAGAAAGGCCATTCACTTGCTCAGACTGTGGGAAGGGATTCATTCGTTTGTCCTCCCTAATTGCTCACCAGCAAGTTCACAACAGGGAGTGGCTGTTCACCTGCTCGGACTGTGGGAAGGGATTCACTCAGTCATCTCAACTGAAGGTACATCAGCGAGTTCACTCTGGGGAGAGGCCATTCACCTGCTCAGAGTGTGGGAAAGGATTCACTCGGTCATCCAACCTACAAGTGCACCAGTCAGTTCACACTGGGGAGAGACCGTACACCTGCTTAGACTGTGGGAAGGGATTCGCTTCATCATCTCAACTGCAGAGACACCAGCGAGTTCACATTGGGTAGAGGCCTTTCTCCTGCTGTGAATGTGGAAAGGGATTCACTCAGTCATCTAACCTTATGTAACTCTCACTTCGCCTAGCAGCTTAATATAGGGGGTGTTCCCCCCACCCCCAGCACGGCCAGACTAAAGAAATCTCGTTTGGGTGGATGCTGCGCGATGTGTCCCCTGTTACGTATCAGTTCCCCGAAATAACAAACAGTACACAGTATGTCATTAAAGGACTGAGCTCCATAATTCTTACTTTCACTATAGGGTTAGTAAAGAAAAAATAAGGGCCCATTTTCTCCATTTGTGTCTTCTCATCTGTCCCAGCAAGCGACCGTGAAAATCTCTCTTCCAGACTCAATGAAAGAACATTTCTCTCATTGGATAGCATCGCACACCACAACCCTGTTATCTCTGCTACAGAGAAACCATTACCTCAGCAGTGAAACATTACAGAGAGGCCATTACATGAGCAGTGAAACATTGCAGCATGTTACACTTGTGACACACTACCGGGTTCACACTGGGGAGAAAGTTTCAATGAGCTGCATGCTGGATATTTGTCCATCACCGTTGCTGAATGCAATTTCGACAGTGACTGTCGGTGCTGAACTCTGCAATTATTGCTGCTGCTCACCACACCCAGTTCTGCACCCTGGTCACTGGGCATGGGAGGAGTTTCTTCTGCTGCACCTTCACCTTTAATGGGACTGGATCAGTGACAAATAAATCAGTTCTATTTTAAACTGTCTCCGGTATTTAGTGAATTTACAACACACCTAGTGTACAGTAGAGAGTTAACTCATGCCGGCTGGACCCTGCCAGTGATACTGTTTGCGACAGTCCTTTTACATCTTCCCTTGTTGTTCATCTCTCACTCTCCCTGTGGGGGGGGGGGGGGGGTTCCAGTCACTACTCTGTGGGTGAAGAGGTTTCCCTTGAATTTTCTGCAGATTGAGGAAGTCGAGCTGACTGCAGTTCTGTCTGAGATGTTCTTCGCCCCTCAAATCTTTGGGCTGAGGAAGAATGACATTAGTTGTTAACCTCCCTATTCAGGGCTCATTTCCACATTATTTGTCATTTTCCCTGCTTCTGAAGGGTTGTTAGAAAACACCACTGTCCTCCAAACACTGAAAGCTGAATGGGAAACCATTAGTTTGATGTTCAATGGAGCAGGGTCAGAAACCAGAGGTGGGTCCACACAGGGCATTGTTTGAGGCTCTGAACGATGGTCGGCGTAAGAACGTATGATGAGGAGAAGGGAATCAGCAACAGGGTGTGGCAACGAATGACAGAGTAGCAACATTTCGAAGCTGATTGACAGAGAAAATCATTCAGTTATCTGACTGATGACACAAACAATTCCTGTTGTGAGGTGCTGCACTGGCCGAGGAACGTGTGTGTGTTGGGAATGCTTTGGTCTATTGAGGGACTTGTTCCTGCTTGTTTATCCTGTAATATTGTATCCAGATGGTTATTATAGATTGTCCTATCTGATATAATGTATTGATTATCATATAATTTGTAAGATTTTGACTCTAAAGGTGGATCAGGCTTGAACTTACGGTGCCTCGATGAAGTGATGGAGGGCATTCATGCGTTTGTATTTTAAAGCAAGGTTTTGGTGAATCATATTTGCCACTGATTGTACCTTTGTAATTAATCAGATTGAGTTAAACTGCTGTAGAGTCCTGAAATGTGTTGGATTGTGTCTGATTTCTTTTGGCATTTTCTACACAGACAGACAGACAGACATACTTGATTGATCCCGAGGGAAATGGGGTTTCGTTACAGTCACATCAACGGAGTGTAAAAATTACTTACTGCCTTATTGTTTGTATTTCATGTACTTTCGATTTTTCTTTCCTTTTGTTGACCACATTGATGTGTATTTCTGCAAGGGACCCCTTGTCAAGTGATTTTTGACAGGTCATGACCATTGCATCTGTTATCTCTTCAGCAACCTCTCTCAGGTGTTACGAATCCCTCGGTTTCGTTTGCTGTGGACTGTCACTTTAAGAAAGTTCCTGAGTGAGGCGGGACTAACAGTGACGTCAGCCAGCAGCTTTCTCAGCTCAGAGAGAGAGAGCGAGATAGAGATTTAGAGAGAGCGCGATACATATAGATAGATATGAGACACACACACACAGTCGGAACGAGGGAGACAGAACAGCTACTCTCGTAGTCTGAGTAAGACTTTTATTTAGAACTGCCAGGGCAAGGTTTGCTCCAGAATGTGTGTCTGTCACTTCGTATAATCCAAAGGAGTAGATTTAGGAATGTAATGTGGGACCACTTGAAGTTAACCCTTACCTGGATATGTTATGTGGTAGTCACTTGAAGACAACATTCGTCTGATATATCTAAGTGGATTTTGGATCGATTCAACGAACAAAATCTTCGACGACAGTTTGCGTTTACCTGTGGAATTCGACATAATTGCCTTCTCTCTACAATTACCCTGGACTACAAGTATCTTTCTCTGATCATTTATTCCTCCGATTACTGAAGTTTCCTACGTTACCATCTCCAGACTCTAAGCCTTGATCCCCCAGGCTCGATAGTTTAGGAGTTATATTTACCCATATTTATACGCATAACACTGTTAACTTTTGTTTAATTTGTTTAACTTAAAATATTATAAGTAGTTACTAATAAAGATAATGGTTTTAACATCAAAACCAGACTCCGGTGTAAACTGTATTGCTGCTGATTTGTTTCTAAAATGTTACACAGGGCTCTATGATGTACTTCTTCTGGTCCAGGTGTCTTATCCACTTTAAGAACCTGAGTTTGCCTCGCACGTTTTCCGTTGTAATAACAATGACATTCACTCCTGCTCCCTGACACTCACGGATCTCTGGCACACTGCTGTGTCTTCCACAGAGAAGACAGATGCAAAGTACCTATCAAGTTCATCTACCATCTCTTCCCCATTTCCACCTCATGAGCATCATTTTCCAGAGGTCCAAAATAAACTATCACCTCCCTTTCGCATTTTTTATAATGGTGTATATTATTGTCTAGTTTGCTGCGATATTTCACCTTTCCCCTTCATATAGCTTTTTGCAGTTTCCTGTTGTTGGATTTTCAAAGCTACCCAATTATCTAACTTCCTACTCACTTCTGCTACCTGAAAAGCACTTTCCTTGGCTTTTATACAGTCCATAACTTCCTTTGTCAGCCACGGTAGCCTAGCCCCGCCGTTTGTGAACTACTACTGCGGGAGATTATGACCTATTCTGTACATTATGAACTATTCCCAGAAACGTCAGCCACTTCTGCTTTGACATCATCCCCACCAGTATCCTTCTCAAATCCACCTGGGGAATAACCTCTCTCATGCCTCTGTAATTCCCTTTATTCCATTGTGATACTATGCATGTGACGTATGCTTCTCCCTTAGAAACTGCAGCAGGAATTCAATCATTATGATCACTGCCTTCTGATGGTTCCTTTACATTAACCTCCCTAACAAGATCTGGGTTATTACACAACACCCAATCTAAGATAGCAGTTCCCCGAGTAGGCTCAACCATCAGCTGCTCTAAAAATCCATTTCGTAAGCATTCAATACATTCCCTCTGTTGTGATCTCACACCAATCTGACTTTCCCAATTCTCCTGCAGATTGAAGCCACCCACTGCTTTTACAAAGGAGAGAACGTGTTTTGGAAGCTGAAAAGCCTGAAAGTGAACACACCAGGGTGCGGAAAGAGGTAGCTGAAGAGATTGTGAAGGCATTAAAGTCATAGAATACTACAGCACAGAAAAATCTTGTCCGTCCTAAAGCATTAATCTGCCGAGTTCCAACAACTTCCACCTGGACCATAGCCCTCCATATACTTCTCATCCATGAACATAAGCAAACTTCTCTTAAAGGTTGAAATCGTCCCTGTCACTTGCTCTGGCAGCTCGCTGCACACTCTCCCCGACTCTGAATGAAGAAGCTCCCCCTAAGTTTTCATTTAAAGTAATGAGTAATGATCTATCACGAATCACTAGATTTTGGAACGGTTCTGGCAAACTGGAAAGTTGCAAATATCACTCCACTCTTTAAGAAGTGAGGGAGGGCAGAAGAAAGAAAATTGTAGGACAGTTAGTCTGACCTCAGTGGTCAGGAAGATGTTAGAGTGTATTAAGGGTGAGTGTTTTTGGGTACTGTAATTGGGGATGCATGATGAAATAGGCCAAAGTCAGCAGGATTCCTTTAGAGAAAATAGTGTCTGACAAATCACTTGGAATACTTTGAGGAAATAACAGGCAAGATAGATAAAGCAGAAGCAACGGATGTTTTTCGCTTGGATTTTCAGATGATCTTTAACAAGGTACCCCATTCAAGGCTTATTGAGAATGTAAGCAGGCATGGGATCCAAGAGGACATTGCTTTCTGGATCCAGAAGTGGTTTCCCCACAGTAGGCAAAGAGTGGTTGTAGTTGGGTCATATTCTGCATGGAGGTCGGTCACCAGTGGAGCGCCTCAGGGATCTGCTCTCGGACCCCAACTCTTCGTGATGTTTATAAATAACATGGATGAGGAAGTGGAGGGATAGGTTAGTAAATTTGCTGGTAACACAAAAGTTGGGGATGTTCTGGATAGTGTGGATGGCTGTCAAAGGTTACAGCGGGATATTGATAGGCTGCAAAACTGGGCTGAGAAGTGGCAAATGGAGTTCAGCCCAGAAATGTGTGAGGTGGTTCATTTTGGTAGGTCAAATATGATGGCAGAATATAGCAATAATGGTAGGACTCATGGCAGTGTGGAGGATCAGAGGAATCTTGGGGGTCCGAGTCCATTGGACACTCAAAGCTGCTATGCAGGTTGACTCTGTGATTAAGAAGGCATACGGTGCATTGGCCTTCCGTGGGATTTAGTTTCAGCGCCGATTGGTTATGCTGCAGGTATACAGGACCCTGGTCAGACCCCACTTGGAGTAATTTGCTAAATTCTGGTTGCCTCACTACAGGAAGGATGTGGACATGATAGAAAGGGTGCAGAGGAGATTTACCCAGCATTGCTCATGACCTGTCAAGAATCACTTGCTTCTGGCATGGTCCCGGAGGACAGGAAGATTGCAAATGACAATCGACTATTTGAGAAGGGAGGAAGGCAAAGGAAAGCAAATCATAGTCCAGTTAGCCTCACCTCATGCTGGGGAAGTGTTTGAGTATTATTAGAGATGAGGTTTTGGGGTACTCGGAGACTAATGATAAAATAAGTCAAAGCCAGCATAGCTTCTGTACAGGGAAATCTTGCCTGACAAATCTGTTAGAGTTCTTCGAGGAAGTCATAAGCATGATGGACAACCGAGAGGCAGTGGATATCATTTACTTGGGTTTTCAGAAGGCATCTGATAAGGTGTCACACATGAGACTGTTTAACAGGATAAAAATCAGTAGATATACTGGCATGGATGGGAGGAATGGCTAACAGCCAAGAGGGAGCGAATGGGAATTAAAGGAGCCTTTTCTGGTTGGCTAGCAGTGACTAGTGGTCTTCATGGGGCAGTAGTCTGTCCGCTGCTTTTCAAATTATTTGTCAATGATTTGGATAATGGAATTGCTGGCTTTGTGTCAAGGTATGCGGATGATTCAAAGATAGATGGAGGCGCTATTAGTGCTGGGGAAGCAATGCGACTGCAGCAGGACAGACAAATTTGAAGAATGGGCAAAAACTGAGAGAGGGGGAGTAGTGAAGGAAGAAACTTCTTGGGATATAATGATAAACAGACAGACAGACATACTTTATTGATCCTGAGGGAAAATTGGTTTTGTTACAGTCGCACCAACCAAGAATAGTGTAGAAATATAGCAATATAAAATCATAAATATTTAAATAATAATAAGTAAATTATGCCAAGTGGAAATTAGTCCAACACCAGCCTATTGGCTCAGGGTGTCTGACACTCCGAGGGAGGTGTTGTAAAGTTTGATAGGCACAGGTAGGAATGACTTCCTATGACACTCAGTGTTGCATCTCGGTGGAATGAGTCTCTGGCTGAATGTACTCCTGTGCCTAACCAGTACATTATGGAGTGGATGGGAGACATTGTCCAAGATGGCATGCAACTTGGACAGCATCCTCCTTTCAGACACCACTATCAGAGAGTCCAGTTCCATCCCCACAACATAACTGGCTTTACGAATGAGTTTGTTAATTTTGTTGGTGTCTGCTACCCTCAGCCTGCTGCCCCAGCACACAACAGCAAACAGGATAGCACTGGCCACTACAGACTCGTAGAACATCCTCGGCATCGTCCGGCAGATGTTAAAGGACCTCAGTCTCCTCATGATATAGAGACGGCTCTGACCCTTCTTGTAGACAGCCTCAGTGTTCTTTGACCAGTCCAGTTTATTCTCAATTCATATCCCCAGGTATTTGTAATCCTCCACCATGTCCACACTGACCCCTTGAATGGAAACAGGGGTCACCGGTGCGTTAGCTCTCCTCAGGTCCACCACCAGCTCCTTAGTCTTTTTCACTTTAAGCTGTAGATGATTCTGTTCACACCATGTGACAAAGTTTCCCACCGTAGCCCTGTACTCAGCCTCATCTGCGGTGCTGATGCATCCAGCTATGGCAGAGTCATCAGAAAACTTCTGAAAATTTGCTTAACGATTCTCGAAAGATCATTGCTAATGCATTCATATCTCTTCAGCCATCTCTGGTTGGAGTACCACCTGGTCCAGGTGACCTATTTACCTTCAGACCATCTGTTTCCCAAGAACCATCTCCCAGGTAACATAACTTTAAACATTCTGACCACTAACATTTGGGACTTCCATATTCCTGCAAGTGTCTTCGACAGATAAGAGTGATGCACAATACTTATTCAGTTCATCTGCCATCACCTTCCACCCCCACCCCATTACTACCTCTCCAGCATCATTTTTCAGAGGTTTGATATCCACTTCAGCCTCTCGTTTACACTATTACCTGAAGAAAAAATTGTTATCCCCTTTAATATTGCTGCCTAGCTCATCGATGTATTCCATCTTTTCCTTCTTAATTATTTTAGTTGCATTCTGTTTGTTCTTAAAAGCTTCCCAATCATCTAGCTTCCTAGTAATTTTTGCTCTAAGCCATCTCTTTGGTTTTTATGTTGTCTTTGGTTTCTCTTATCAGCCACAGTTTTGTCACCTTACCTTTAGAATACTACTTCCTCTTTGTGATGTGTATATCCTTGCCTTCCGAATTGCTTCCAGAAATTCCAGCCATTGCTGCTCTGTTTTCAACCTTGCCTGTGTTCTTTTCAAATCAATTTTGACCAATTTTTCTCTCATGCCTCTCTAATTCTCTGTATTCCACATCTGACTTTAGCTTCTCCTTCTCTAATGTTGGGGAAATTTGATCACATTAAGATCCCTTGCCCCTGAGGGTTCTTTGAACCTGAGTGACCTAATTAATTCCAGTTCATTACAATACACAATCCAGAATAGCTGATCCCCAAGTGGGTTCAACCATGGGCTGCTCCAAAAAGCATCTCATAGGCATTCTAGGAGTACTTCCTCTTGAGACCAACACCATCCTAATTTTCCGAATCACCTACATGACAATCCCCCATAACATTGCCCTTTTGACACGCATTTTCTATCTCCCATTCTGATTTGTGGACCACATACTTACTACTGTTTGGAGGTCTCTATACAATTCCCATCAGGGATTTTTTTTTTTACATTTGCTGTTTCTTAATTCTACCCACAGATTCTACAACTCCCAACACTATGCCATCTCTTTCTAATGATTTTATTGAATATTTTAACAACAGGGCCACACAACCCCATGGCCAGCTTGTTCCTGGCTTGTTCTTTCAAGAAACATGTAAGTATCTGGGAAACAAGAGGACCTGAAGATGCTAGAAATCTAGAGAAATACACACAAAGTGCTGGAGGGGCTCAGCATGTCAGGCAGCATCTAAGGATGGGAATCAAATTTTTGGGCCAAGACCCCTTATCAGGACTCTTGATACCCACGTATCTGGAATATCAAGAAGCAAAGAAAATAGGAAGTAGTGCCAAATAGGAAAACCTTTGAAAAATTTAGTTCAAGGCTTTAAAAAAACCTGTCAGAGCTCAATAGTTAACAAACACAACAAAGGCAATAAACACTTCCATCAACACTGACATTGAATTATTTTTTATAAAAATATCTTGGTCCCATTTCAATCAGTAGAATTTACAAAGATAAATAAGAACTTTAGAAAACTTTAGAAAAGACTATTTACACCCAAACCCACTTAGATTAACACCAGCTTGGACAGAAAGAGGAAGAGATATAACACACATGATAAAAAATCACACAACAGTCAGATAAAACTAAGTATATATTTTCATCAAAAATGAACAGGATTCAGCACTCCATGTGTGTATATGCAATCGTGATAAGCAATACAGACCAGAAAACTTAAATGAAAGACCAACTCAGAAAAATGAATTACCACTATGGAAGAAAGCATTAACCAGTGGAATGAGTATGACCCTCCATGGGAGACATCCCAACAATCTGAGCAGATCAGATGTTGACAAAGAAGCATCGAGCACTCCACTGAGAGTTCGAGACTTCTTCCCACAAACAGAGGGGTTCCTTGCAGAAATACAGGACAAGGTGGTTAACAAAATGAAAAAAAAATCAAAAATACATGAAATACAAATAAAAAACAAAGCAGTAAGTGCAGAAAATGCCAAGAGAAACCAGACACAATCCAACACATTCCAGGATTCTGCAGTAGTTGAACTCAATCTGATCACTTGTGCAGGTACAATGAAGTTCTAAATATCATTCACCAACATCTTGCTTTAAAATACAAACTCATGAATGACCTCCATCACTTCATCAAGGCACCATAAATTCAAGCCTGATCCAGTTTTAGAGTTAAAATCTAACATTATATGATAATCAATACATTATGTCAGATAGGACAATTCATAATAATTATCTGGATATAATATTACAGGATAAATAAGCAGGAACAACTCGCTCAATAGATAAAACCATTCCCAACACACAAATGTTCCTTGACCAGTGAAGCACCTCACCACAGCTATTGTTTGTATTATCAGACAACCAAAAGATTTTCTCTACCAATCAACTTCCAAATATTGCTACTGTGTCATTTGTTGCCATGTCCTGCTGAATCCCTTCTCCTGATCATACATTCTTACACCAACCATCATCCAGAGCCCCAAACTCTGCCCTGTGCAGACCCGCCTCTGGCTTCTGACCCTGCTTCGTTTCCCATTCTGCTTTCAGTCTTTGGAGGACAGTGGTGTTATCTTAAGAAGCAGGGAAAATTGCACATAATGTGGAAATGAGCCCTGAATAAGGAGATTCACTACGAACGGCATTCAGCAACGGTGATAGACAAATATCCAGCATGAAGCTTATTGAAACTTTCTCCCCAGTGTGAACTCGGTAGTGTGTCATAAGTGTAACATGCTGTAAGGTTTCACTGCTAGTGTAATGGCCTCTATGTAATTTTTCACTGCTGAGGTAAAGGTTTCTATGTAGCAGCATTGTTTAGGTTACAACTAGAGATAAAAGGGTTTAGAATGCGGGGCTATCCAATGACAGCAATGTTCTTTCTTGTGAGTCTGAAAGAGAGATTTTCGTGGTCTTTTGATGGGGGGAGATGAGAAAACTCGAATGGCCCTTTTTCTTTTCTTTTTGCTTATTTCACTAACAATATAGTCAAAGTAAGAATTATAAAGCTCAATTGTTTAATCACATATTGTGTACCATTTGTTATTTCGGGGTACTGATTTGTAACAGGGGTCATCACATAGCACCCACCCAAACGAGATTCCTTACATTTGGCTGGGCCAGGGGTCTATCACCCCCTATATAAATCTGCTAGCCAAAGCAAGAGTTACATGAGGTTTAATGACAGAGTAAATTGCTTCCCACATTCACAGCAGGTGAACGGCCTCTCACCAGTGTGAACTCAATGATGCACATTTGGTTTATTTGTCTGAAAGAATCTCTTCCGAAAGTCTGAGCAAGTGATCGGCCTCTACCCAGTGTGAAATTGCTGGTGTCTCCGTAGTTAAGATGACCGACTGAATCCTTTCCCACAGTCTCAGCACATGAATGGCCTCTCCCCAGTGTGAACTCGCTGATGTACCTTCAGCTTAGATGATTCAGTGAATCCCTTCCCACAGTCTGAGCAGATGAACGGCCTCTCCCCAGTGTGAACTCGCTGATGTACCTTCAGCTTAGATGACTGAGTGAATCCCTTCCCACAGTCTGAGCAGGTGAACGGCCTCTCCCCAGTCTGAACTCGCTGGTGTACCTTCAGCTTAGATGAACAAGTGAATCCCTTCCCACAGTCCAAGCAGATGAAAGGCCACTCCCCGGTGTGAACTCGCTGGTGTACCAGTAGTTCGGATGACCGAGTGAATCCCTTCCCACAGTCTGAGCAGGTGGACGGCCTCTCCCCAGTGTGAACTGACTGGTGTGCCTTTAGTTTGTATGACTGAGTGAATCCCTTCCCACAGTCTGAGCAGGTGAAAGGCCTCTCCCCAGTGTGAAATGACTGGTGCCCAGTAGCTGCGATGAAAAAGTGAATCCCTTCCCACAGTCTGAGCAGGTGAACGGCCTCTCCCCAGTGTGACCTCTCTGATGTACCTTCAGTTGGGATGAGCAAGTGAATCCCTTCCCACAGTCTGAGCAGGTGAACGGCCTCTCTCCAGTGTGAACTCTCTGATGTACCATCAGTTTAGACGAGCAAGTGAACCCTTTCCCACAGTCCGAGCAGTTGAATGGCCACTCCCCAGTGTGAACTCGCTGATGTACCTTCAGTTGGGATGAGCAAGTGAATCCTTTTCCACAGTCCAAGCAGGTGAAAGGCCTCTCCCCGGTGTGAACTCGCTGGTGTACCAGTAGTTTGGATGACCGAGTGAATCCCTTCCCACAATCTGAGCAGGTGAACGGCCTCTCCCCAGTGTGAACTCGCTGGTGTACCAGTAGATCGGATGACTGAGTGAATCCTCTCCCACAGACGGAGCAGGTGAATGGCCTCTCGCCTGTGTGGACTCTCTGATGTACCTTCAGTTGGGATGAGCCAGTGAATCCCTTCCCACATTCCAAGCAGGTGAATGGCCTCTCCCTGGTATGAACTCGCTGGTGTTTATTAAGGTCAGATGAGCAAGGGAATCCCTTCCCACAGTCAGAACAGGTGAACGGTCTCTCCCCCGTGTGAACTCGCTGATGTACCTGCAGATCAAATGACCGAGTAAATCCCTTCCCACAGTCTGGGCAGGTGAATGGTCTCTCTCCTGTGTGAACTCGCTGGTGTATCTTCAGTTGGGATGACTGAGTGAATCCCCTCCCACAGTCTGAGCAGGTGAATGGCTTCTCCCCAGTGTGAACTCGCTGATGTATCTTCAGTTGGGATGAGAAAGTGAATCCCTTCCCACAGTCTGAGCAGATGAATGGCCGCTCCCCGGTGTGAACTCGTTGGTGAGCCATTAGGTCAGATGATCGCGTGAATCCTTCCCCACAAATTCAGCAGATGACCAGCCTCTGGCCAGTGTGAACTGACTGGTGTGTCCACAGGTGGGAAGACCGACCGAATCCCTTCTCAGACACAGAACAGGTGAAATAGCCTTGTCCCAGTGTGAACTCACTGATGTACGTTCAGTTGAAACGACCGAGTGAATCCATTCCCACTGTCTGAGCAGGTGAACGTCCTCTCCCCGTGTAAAATGACATGCATGCCAGTCGGTCAGATGACAGAGTGAATCCCTGCCCACAATCTGAGCAGCAAGGCTGGTTGAATGAATCCCTTGCTCCACTTCTTAAATATCTGGACAGAGACAGCAAAACTGGTGTGTTGTGTTTGAGATTCCTGTAGACGAATTCCTTCAAATTTCTAACCTGTAAAAAGATTTACAAAATCCATCAATGGATGAAAGACAACATTACAGATGAGATCACTTCAGTTGCTAACGTGTGATCTGTTACAGTGAGTTTCAACCCAAGTTGGAGAGAGAAATCATCTTCTGACTGGGCACAGTGCTGGTATCTGGAATGACCATCAAATTCCCTGATGCTCTTCCTGTCTCTGTAAGAACGGGGCATTTCTGCCGTCTCCAATATGTGACCTGGCTCAGTTGACTCTCTCCGCTGGTATTATTCACTGCTCCCACTGAGCTGTATGGGTGCCTGGCCCCACAGTAACTGAAATACTCTCACGCAAATAGCCTTTGTTGACGTGCAGTTGGGATTTTCTTTTATGTACTGTTAATTTAAAGTGCCACAGTTTTAACACCATGTAAGTATCTCCTACTCAGATGTATGGTTGGTCTGCACAGCTGTTAAAAGGAATTCAAGTGAATGTTATTATTATTTAAGGTTCTTGTCATAGACATTGAAAAGTACAACACAGAAACAAGCCCTTTGGCCCATCTAGTTTGTGTTGAACTATTTAAACTGTCTACTCCCGTACACCTACCATCCAAGTACCTACACAAACCTCTTAGATGTTGAAAATGAGCTCGCATGCACCTGTTGGGCTGTCTGTTCATTCCTCACCTGGATGACAGTCTGCGTGAAGAAGTTTCCCCTCATGTCCCCCTTAATCTTTCACCTTTCACCCTTAACCCATGGCCTCTGGTTTTAGTCCCACTCCATCTCAGTGGAAAAAGCCAGCTTGAATTTACCCTCTTTTACCCTCATAATTGTGGTATACCTCCATCAAATCTCCCCTTAATCTTCTACCTTCCAAGGAATAAAGTACTGACCTGTTCAATCTCTTCTTACAACCCAAGTCCTCTAGACCTTGTGAATTTTCTCTGAACTCTTTCAACCTCTTTTACATCTTTCCTGTAGATTGGAGACCAAAACTGCACACAATACTCCAAATTAGGCCTCACAAATGTCTTGTACAAAGCCAACATGACATCCATCTGCTGTACTCAGTACTTTGGTTTATGAAGGCCAATGTGACAAAAATCTTTCATTCCGTCCCTATTGAACTGTGACACCACTTTCAGTGAGATATAGACCTGTATTCCCAGATTCCTTTCCTCTACAACACTCCTCCATGCCCAACCAGTCACTGTGTAAGACCTACCCTGATAGGTCCTACCAAAGTGCAACACCTCACACTTGTTTCCATTAAATTCCATTTTCCATTTCTCAAACCATCTTTCTACCTGGTCCAGATCGCACTGTGAGCCATGATAGTCCTCCTCGCTGTCCACTACACCCCAATCTTAGTGTCAAATTTGCTGATCCAGCTGACCATGTTAACATCCAGATTACTCATATAGATGACAAACAACAACAGATCCATCACTGATCCCTCTGGCACACAACTAGTCACAGGCCTCCAGTCAGAGAGGCAACCATCTGCTACCACACTCTAGCTTCTCCCAAAGACAGTGTCTCGTCCAATTTACTATCTCATCTTGAATGCTGAGTGACTGAACCTTCTTGACCAACCTCCAATTTGAGACTTTGTCAAGAGCCTTGCTAAAGTTCATGTAGACAACATCAGCAGCCTTGCCTTCATCCACTTTCCTGATAACCTCCTCAAGAAACTCTATTATTGGTTAGACATGACCTACCATGCACAAAGACATGCTCTCTATCCTTAATCAGTCCACATCTATCCAAATACTTACATATCAGGTTCCTGCACATACGTTAGAATAACTTTCCCCCTACTGATGTCAAGCTCACCAATGTACAATTTCTTAGTTTATTTTAGAGCCTTTCTTGAACTGCGGAACAACTTTGGCTGTCCTCCAATTCTCCAGTGCCTCACCGGTTACTAAGGACGATTTAAGTATCTGTGCATGAGCCCCAACAATTTCTGCACTTATCTTCCGCAGATTCCCGGGGAACAACTTGTCAGGCCCTGGGCATTTACCCATGGTAATTTGCCTTAGGACAGCAAACACCTCCACCTCTGTAATCTGTACAGGGTCCATGAAGTTGATGCTGCTTTGCCTCACTTCTACAGACTCTGTGTCCATCTCCTGAGTAAATACGAATGCAGAAAAAATCTCCCCCATCTATTTTGTCTCCTCGTATGGATTACCATTCTGATTTTGTAAAGGATTAATTTTCATCCTTGCAATCTTTTTGCTCTTAACATATCTGCAGAATCCATGAGGATTCTCCTTCACCTTGTCTGCTGGGGCAACCTCATGCCTTCTTTCATCAGTGTTCACTTGAATTTCCTGTATCTCATAAGTAGCCCATTTGTTCCTATCTGCCTGTATGCACCTCCTTTTTATTGATCTGGGAGATGAAAACCAAAGGGGTGATAGAGCTGCATGGTGGGGGGTGGGGGTAAGGGGGGGGTTAAACTAACGTCTCAGGGGGAATGGATGCCTGAATAACAGAACAGATAGTGGAGGTGTTGTGGAAACAGGTGTTGTTCAGACCTCAGACAAGGTCAGGAATGAAAAACGTTGAGCATGGTGCAGTGAATATGCTGAACCCTGTATATCTCAATGCAAGGAGCGTGATAGGAAAGGTGGATGTGTTCAAGTCATGGATCAACACCTGGAATTATGACACTAGGATCTGGCAACTGTGGATTGGGACAGGCTGCTTTATGGCAAAGGTGTGCTTGGTAAGTGGGAGGCCTTCAAAGCGAAATTTTGAAAGTACAAAGCGGGTATGTGCTTGTCAGAATTAAAGGTAAAGATAGAAACTGCAGGGAACCTTGGATTTCAAGAGATATTGAGACCCTGGTGAAGCACAAAATGGAGTTTCATAACAGGGATAGGCAGGCAGGTTCTTATGAAGTATAAAATATACAAGAGAACACATAAGAGATAAATCAGGATGGCTAAAAGCAGGCATGAGGTTGCCATTGCAGAAAAGATTAATCATCAGGGATTCTAGAGATAGATTAAGAGCAAAAGGATTGCAAGGCACGAAGCTGGTTCTCTGTAAGACCAGAATGGCAATCCACGTATGGAACCAAAGCAGATGGGAGAGATCTTAAATATGTTTTCATCTCTATTTACTCAGGAAATGGACAAAGGTTCTATTGGAGTGTGAAAAAGCCACATTAAAATCGTGGACCCTGTACAGATTAAAGAAGAGATGTTATTTCACTGTTCAATATAGATCATTGAGCATAGAAATCTACATCATATTCCAGGCCATTCAGCCAATAATGTTGTGCCAACCACGTAACTTACTCCAGAAAGTGCCTAGAATTTTCCTAGCACATAGCCCTCTATTTCTCTAAGCTCCATGTGCCTATGTAAGAGGCTGTTAAAAAACCCTATTGTATCTGCCTCAACCACCACTGCTGGCAGTGGATTGCACACACACACTATTTTCTAAGTAAAAAACTTACCCTTGCCATCCCCTCGGTAACTATTTCCAAGCACCTTAAAACTATGCCCCCTCGTGTTAGTCATTTCAACCCTGGGGGTAAAACCTCTGGCTATCCACACGATCACTTTATAGCCCTAAAAAAGGGTCTAAACATCTGAAAGTAAATTATACATTGCTTTGAGGATCTGTTAGAATTATGAGGGTATAGAGAGGGTAAATGCAAGCAGCTTTTTCCACTGAGGTTGGGTAGGATGACAACCAGAGGTCATGGGTAAGTGGGGAAGGTGAAAATTTAACGGGAACATTTGGGAAAGCTCTTTAATGAAATGGTCGTGAGAGTGTGGAATGAGACGCCAGCAAAAGTGGTGAATATAAGCCCAGTTTCAACAATAAGAGAAGTTTGATAGGTACTTGGATGGTAGGGGCATGAAGGGTGATTGACCAAGTGCAAGTAGTTGCATTAGACAGCTTAAATGTGTTCTCAGCATTGACTAGGTGGGCTAAATAGCCTGTTTTCAAACTGAACTTCTCCATGTTTCTGTGACAGAGAAGCTGGCCAAACTTGTAAGGGGAAAGGTAGGAGTGACAACGGAGCAGCAATGGCTGGAGTTTCTGGGAGCAATTCGGGAGCTGAGTGATCGACACATCCCAAAGAAGCGGAAGCATTGGAAAGGCAGAATGACACAACCATGGCTGAAATGAGAAGCCAAAACCAACATAAAGACCAAAGAGAGAGCAAACAAAAGAGCAAAAACTATTGGGAAGCTTTTAGAAACCAACAGAAGATGACAAAAAAAAAGTCAGATGAGCTCGCATGGATTTATGATTTGTAGTCATTAATGAGTCTTGGTAGCACCCAACTGTCTGAGACATTCAGAAGAATAAAATATCCGGGGCCTCAATATCTCTTGAAAACCAAGGTTCCCTGCATCAGTTACCTTTCAACTTTTATTTTGACAGGCACATACAAACTCAACACCCTCAAAATTTCACTTCTGAAGCCCTCACACTTACCAAGAACTCCTTGGCCAGAAAACAGCCTGTCCCATACCACACTTGTCAGATCCTTTCTGGTACCATCAAAATTGACCTTTCTCCAATTTAGAATATCAATCCATGGCCCAGACCTCTCTTTTTCCATATTTACTTTTGAATCTCATGGCATTATGATCACTAATTTCTGTCACCAGCCCTGGATCATTTCCTAACAGCTTATTGCACACTTCTACGTCGGGATTCCCTCGCACTGATTAAGGGCACATTTGACAAACTTTACCCCATTTAGTCCTTTTACATTATGGGAGTCCTAGTCAATATATGGAAAGTTAAAATCACTTACTGCATCAAGCTTTGTTTCTTGGCATGGTCTGCGATTTCTCTAAAAATTTGTTCCTCTAAATCCCTCAGACTATTGGGTGCAACCAAGTCCCAATCATGGCTACAATATTGTAATTCCCTGCCCTGAGCTCATCTGGCTTTCCTACGATGCTTCTTGCATTGTGATATACACAGCTCAGCACATTCATCGCACCATGCTCAGCCATTTGATTGCTGACTCCATCTGAGGACTGAACAACTTCTGACCAAGCCTGTAAAGATGGGAATCTGTCCCCCCAGTTTAACTCCCTACTGCTCCAATACTTACCAACTAAATTAGCCAACATGATTAAAACAAATAATATGGATTGGCCTGACAGTGACCAAAATCGAATGTGACAAGCTTTGACATCTTGTTGGGACCTGACTTTCAAATCCCAATCAACCCAGAAGGGAACTAATATTAAAGGTGAAGATGTTCAGTGGGAAGAAGGATGCGAGAGGGCGATATCTGGGGATCAGAAATGGGAACAAAAACCTACCAAGGGACAGGTGGGGACAACAACCCGTTTTCAAATTAACAAGCAAGGATGCTTCCTGCCGTGAGTACCACCCCTCAGGAAGAGCCCGACGGAACATTGTAAGTTGCTGGAATTCCAATTCCATTTATGATTGATATGCCGGCAACCACAACCACTCTCAATCAGGAAATAATATCGGAAAATGGATTCCAGCTATCAAACACTACAATCACTCTGTCTGGGTTCGAAGGCACGGAACGCACATATTCACATACACAGCCACTACAGGTGGAATTCCAGGGGTATTGAGAAAAGCCAGTATTATGCACCCCTCTAGGGACAAAGTTCCCAGTCACATTAGAGAGGTTAAAGGAAGAGAGAACAGTGCATTACTGGCCGAAGTTCCGGATTTCCTCTGGCGACAGACAGGACAGGTGGTTCCCCATACCACCGTGAGGGTTTGCCTTGGGTTCAAGCCAAAGAGCCTGGGGTTCCTTGCCTACACCCTGATGAAACAAGCCTCCAGCACCGAGGGAGGCTGGCCAGACTTGGCCGCATGCCAACTCTGATACTAGAAGGACTCGGGTGAAGACAGGACATCTGGTAAGACACTCTTTTAATATTGACCGAACCCAAGAGGCTGTACCCCATCTCTGGGCAATCTCAGGCCATGAAATTGGCCTTGCTTGTTAATTTCTAAAACTGCCCCCCATCCGGATCACCATGAAAGAAGGACAGACTCTCCCATCCACTCTGCAATATCCCCTCAAGCCCGAGAACTGGAATGTTTTATGAGAATGGAAGCCCTTTTGTGGATCCAGCAGGGAAACAATATTCTGGCGATGCGATAGTGACAGACAGTGAAGTAATTGAGCAGGCCTCTTTTGAAGCAGCTGTCTCGTCCAGAAGGCTGAGCCGTTTGCTCTGACTTGTGCCTGTATCCTAGCAACAGATAAAAGTGCGAACAATTACACGGACTCCCGTTATGCATTTGGAGTTGTACATGACTACCGGGCTGTCTGGGAACATGGGGATTCCTGCTTTGCTCTGGCCACCCCATTAGTAATGCCTCCTTTGTAAACAACTTACTCACCGCTCAACAGCTACCTCGAGTTTTGGCTATTATTAAATGTGCGGCCCACACCCGCATGGCCAACCAGGTCACTGAACTCAATGCTTTAGCAGATTAGACAGCGAAAAGTGCTGCACAATCCTCGATAGTTGTAGTCTCCTCGGGTTCCCATCAAGCAATCCTCCGTGACTCAAGCAGAACGGGTTTGCCAGACATGTGGGAGGTACGTACTTTTCAGGGGGACGCCTCTGAGGAGGAGTGCAAGCTGTAGTTCCAGGTGGGGTGCCAGAAAGACCCCGACCGTGGTTTCTGCATCACCCCAGCGGGACAGGTTTGTGTTCCTACACAGTTTTTACCTATATTGGTCAATTATGTACACACCTGGAAAAGGAGGGAATGGTTGTTAACCTGCACACCGGGTACGACTCCCTTGACCATTTTCGTGTCTACAATTTGATGTTACTGAATTACCTAGAGTACATTGCTATAGATACTGCTTAGTTATTATAGATGCATTTAATAGATGGATTGAAGCTATTCCAACTACCAATAATACTGTTATGACTGTTGTGAAGGTATTATTACGGGATATAATTCCCAGGTACGGCCTGCCAGAGATGCTGAGCTCTGACAATGGTCCACATTTTGTGGCTAAAGCAAGTGAAGGGGTGTGTAACAAACTAACTATCAAGCAACAATTCCAGTGTGTACACCACCCACGGGCCACTGGCTTAGTGGAAAGAGTCAGTGGCACTCTGAAGAGTAAATTGGCCAAACTAACAGCGGAGACTGGACTCACTTGGTTGAAGGTCCCACTGTTAGACCTATTCTACATGAGGGTCACCCCACAGGGGAAAACAGTGTTCTCACCAGCTGAAATCATTTATGGACGGCCCATGAGGACACCCTGTGGACCAAGACCTTGTGCACCATTGTTCCCAGAAAGTCTACCAGGTAAATTGGATATGCATACCCTCGGGGAAGAGATGGGGAAATACATATGCCAACTAAACAAAATTTTCCAAGCATTACATTCACAGGTACGACAGGCTTACAAGGAAGAGAACCACCCCGCAGAGAGGAGTGACTATCCCACCCTAGAACCTGGGAATTTTGTCCTGACCAAGAACTGGGATTGAGGGAAACTCAGACCTCGGTGGAGAGGACCATATTAGGTACTACTGACCACTCCACGGCTCTGAGACTGAAGGGGCAATCTCGGTGGATACATCAAACAGACTACAATCGTGTTACTGAAGGAACTGAGTAGAAGGACTCTCTCGGACTAAAGGAAAAAGTATTGGTTGATCGTGGTGAGATGAACCACTAGGCTTCTTGTCATTTTAAGAGAGAGTGCCTGAGTGACGTCAGCCGCCGGCTTTCTCAGCTCCTGTTTGATTCTTACTGAGAGAGAGGGAGGAGTGGAACTATTTGACTATGCAGCGTGCTTACACTTGCTCACAGCTTGTGTTCACATAGCTCGCAGTTTGCTTTATTTAAGCAAGGACAGTCAGAGACAGACAGTCAGATGGAGAGAAAGAAAGAAGATGGAAGGTTCGAAACAAAGGACCTAGTTGCCGAAGTTCACTGTTTGAACTCTCCTGTGCCCACAAGGGTGGGTTGATTATTGATCCAGCAAATACCTGGAAAATACCTGAGGAGGAAGGTAAAGCTGCGTGAGCGCGGGTGACGTCAGTGGCGAGCGCGGGCTTTAAAAAGCGACCCACTTTCAGGAGCGGGCAGCGGAGTGCGCAGGAGCAGAGTGCTGGGCTTTGGCTCAGCGGGCTTCGGCGCAAGAGGACTTCGGCAAGAAGCCTGCTTTTCATTTATTCTGACTAATCTGGGATCAGGTAATGGGGGAGACAGTTAGAGCAGTGGTGTGCTCTGTATGCAGTATGTGGGAGGTCAGGGTCAACACAGTTGTCCCTGATGACCACACCTGCAATAGGTGCATCCAGCTGCAGCTCCTATCAGACCGAGTTAGGGAATTGAAGCAAGAGCTGGATGAACTACGGATCATTCGGGAGGCAGAGGCAGAGATAGATAAGAGTTATCGGGAGGCAGTCACACCGAAAAGACAGGAGGTAGGCAAATGGGTGACAGTCAAGAGAGGCAGGGGGAGCAGACAGAGAGAGAAGAGCACCCCTGTGGCCGTTTCCATCAAAAATAAGTATACTGTTTTGGATACTGTTGGTGGGGATGACCTACCAGGAATAAGCTGCAGTGGTCCTGTCTCTGGCACTGTGGTTGGACCTGCGACTAGGAAGGGGAGGAGGGAAGAGAAGAGAGCAGTAGTGATAGGGGATTCTATAGTCAGGGTAGGATTTTGATAGGAGATTTTGTGGGGAAGACTGGGAGTCTCGGATGGTATGTTGCTTCCCTGGTGCCGGGGTCCGAGACATCTCAGATCGGGTACAGGTTATTCTCGAGTGGGAGGGCAAGGATCCAGATGTTGTGGTCCATGTAGGGACCAATGACGTGGGTAGGATGAGTGAGGGGGTCCTGCGTAGGGAGTTCAGGGAGTTAGGTGCGAAGCTGAAGAGCAGGACCTCCAGGGTAACAATCTCAGGATTGCTACCTGTGCCACGTGCGAGTGAGGCAAGGAACAGGAGGATTATAAAGATTAATACGTGGCTGAGAGGATGGTGCAGGAGGGAGGGCTTCAGGTTTGTGGATAATTGGGCCTTGTTCCAGGGAAGGTGGGATCTGTTCCGTAGGGACGGTTTACACCTGAACTGGAGCGGTACTAACATTCTTGCAGGGAAGTTTGCTAGAGCTTCTTGGGAGGGTTTAAACTAAATTTGCATGGGGCGGGGATCCAGAATGTGAGAGAGGATAGCGAGAGGATGAATAAAGGACAGGTGGGGACTACACGGTTCCGAAATATTGTGTAGTAGAGGAAGGTGGGGCGGAACAAGTGATAAGGAGGACTCGTGTACAGAGGGATGGTCTGACGGAAGATGGAATTAAATGTGTTGCAAGAATAAGTAAATGTAGGAAGGACAACAAAATTCTAGGGGCGTATAGCCCGATGGGAGTTCAGTGAGCTGGGTTAAGCACAATAGGCAGCGATTCAAACAGAGAGAGGAGAAATGGGTTAAAAATTCTATATCTGAATGCACGAAGTGTCAGGAATAAGGCGGATGAGCTTGAAGCCCAGGTGCGAATGGGTAACTATGATGTTGTTGGGATAACGGAGACATGGCTGCAGGGAGATCAGACCTGGGAAATGAACGTACAAGGGTATATGTGCATGTGGTAAAGGTAATGTCGCAGTAGTTATGGGGGATTTCAACATGCAGGTGAACTGGGAGAATCAGGTTGGTGCTGGACCACAGGATAGGGAGTTTGTAGAGTGCCTACGGGATGCATTCTTGGAACAGCTTGTACGAGAGCCGACCAGGGACAAGACTATTCTGGATTTAGTGTTATGTATTGAACATGATTTGATAAGCGATCTCGCAGTAAAGGAGCCATTGGGAGGTAGTGATCACAATATGATAAGCTTTTATCTGCAATTTGAGAAGGATAAGGGCAGCTCGGAGGTGACAGTGTTGCAGATGAACAGGGGAAACTATGAAGCCATGAGGGAGGAGCTGGCCAAAGTTGACTGGACGGATAGCCTAGCAGAAAAGACCGTGGCAGGTATTCTTGGGAATAATGCACAAGGTGCAAAATCAGTTCATCCCCCAGAGAAGGAAGGATTCAAAGGGGGGAAAGGGGCCTCAGTGGTTGACAAAGGAAGTCAGAGACTGCATAGCATTAAAAAAAAGGAAATATGACAGAGCTAAGGTGAGTGGGAGGACAGATGATTGGGAAGTTTTTAAGAAACAACAGAACTTAACTAAAAAGAGAATACGGGGAGAAAAAAATGAGGTACGAACGCAAGCTAGCCAGGAATACAAAGGAAGATAGCAAAAGCTTTTTTAGGTATGTGAAGAGAAAGAAGATAGTTAAGAACAATGTTGGGCCCTTGAAGAATGAATTGGGTGAAATTGTTATGGGAAACAGAGAAATAGCAGAAGAATTTAATGAGTACTTCAGATCTGTTTTCACTAAGGAAGACACAAGCAATCTCCCAGATGTATGGATGGGCCAAGGACATAGGGTAACAGAGGAAATGAAACAGATTGACATTCAGAAGGAAACGGTGATGAGAAGACTGATGGGACTGAAGGCCGACAAATCCCCAGGTCCAGATGGTCTGCACCCTAGGGTACTAAGAAGGTGGCTCTGGAAATTGCGGATGCATTGGTAATCATTTTCCAATGTTCCTTGGATTCAGGATCAGTTCCTGAGGATTGGAGAATGGCTAATGTTATCCCACTTTTTAAGAAAGGAGGGAGGGAGAAAACAGAACTATCGACCTGTCAGCCTGACATCGGTGGTGGGAGAGGTGCTGGAGTCCATTATTAAGGATGAAATAGTGGCATATCTAGATAGCAGTGATAGGATTGGGCTGAGCCAGCATGGATTTACCAAGGGTAAATCATGCTTGACTAATCTGTTGGAGTTTTTTGAGGATGTAACCAGGAAGTTAGATGGGGGAGATCCAGTGGATGTAGTGTACCTCGATTTTCAGAAGGCATTTGATAAGGTCCCACATAGAAGATTAGTGGGTAAAATCAAAGCTCAGGGCATCGGGGGGAAGGCATTGACATGGATAGAAAACTGGTTGGCAGATAGAAAGCAAAGGGTAGCGGTGAATGGGTGTTTCTCGGAATGGCAGGTGGTGACTAGTGGGGTGCCACAGGGCTCGGTATTGGGACCACAGCTGTTTACCATTTACGTTAACGATTTGGATGAAGGCATAGAGAATAGCATCAGCAAATTTGCTGATGATACTAAGCTGGGTGGCAGTGTGACATGTGATGAGGATGTTAGGAGAATTCAGGGTGACTTGGATAGGCTGGGTGAGTGGGCAGATACTTGGCAGATGACGTTTAATGTGAATAAGTGTGAGGTTATCCACTTTGGGAGTAAGAACAGGAAGGCAGATTATTATCTGAATGGTATAGAGTTGGGTAAGGGAGTAATACAAAGAGATCTAGGAGTCCTTGTTCATCAGTCACTGAAGGTGAATAAGCAAGTGCAGCAGGCAGTGAAGAAGGCTAATGGAAAGTTGGCCTTTATTACAAAGGGAATTGCATACAAGAGCAAGGAAATCCTCTTGCATTTGTACAGAGCCCTGGTGAGACCACACCTGGAGTATTGTGTACAGTTTTGGTCTCCAGGGTTAAGGAAGGTCATTCTGGCTGTAGAGGAAGTGCAGTGTAGATTCACGAGGTTAATTCCTGGGATGTCTGGACTGTCTTACGCAGAGAGGTTAGAGAGACTGGGCTTGTACACACTGGAATTAAGGAGATTGAGAGGGGATCTAATTGAAACATATAAGATTATTAAGGGATTGGACAAGATAGAAGCAGGAAATATGTTCCAGATGCTGGGAGAGTCCAGTACCAGAGGGCATGGTTTGAGAATAAGGGGTAGGTCATTTAGGACAGAGTTAAGGAAAAACTTCTTCTCCCAGAGAGTTGTGGGGGTCTGGAATGCACTGCCTCGGAAGGTAGTGGAGGCCAATTCCTTGGATGCTTTCAAGAAGGAGTTAGATAGGTATCTTATGGATAGGGGAATCAAAGGAAATGGGGACAGGGCAGGAACCGGGTATTGATAGTAGATGATCAGCCATGATCTCAAAATGGCGGTGCAGGCTCGAAGGGCTGAATGGTCTACTTCTGCACCTATTGTCTATTGAATGTGTGATTGTCACTTTGTTTGATCCACTGGAGTGGATCTTTAGGTTTGGCAGTATCCTGTGAAGACCACTTGTGCTAACCCTTGCCTGGGGGTGGTAATTCACTTGTACAGGGTAACCCGTGACAAATCACTGTTGGTGATAATTCCTATAATCCATATGGGGATTTTGATGGAGTATCCCATGGCTACCACATTTGTTAACCCTTAACTGGATTTGGGTGTGTTATGTGGTAACCACTTGTGAGAAAGAGATTCTGTGGAAATCACTGTCCGTAATACTTTGTGTGTTGGACCTGGATTGGGAGTACCTTGTGGAATCTACCTGTGTGTTAACCCTTGCCTGGGTGGTAGTTCCCTTTGAAGACGGTACCCCTGTTATCAGCTAGTTTTGGTGATAATTCATATGTGGATTTGGAACAAAGACGGATAAGATCTTCGGCGACTGTTATCCTGTTTTATCACCGTGGAACTTGTGGAATTGGAAGCAATTGCCTACTCTCGACATTCACCTTCGATTACAAATATCTCTCTCTCATCATTTATTCCGTGGATGAGCTGAACTTTCATACTTTACCATCTTAAGACTCTAAGCTTGGTATTCCCTGAGCTCAATGGTTTGGGAGTTATATTTACACATATGTACACACATAACACTGTTAACCATAGAACACTACAGCACAGTACAGGCCCTTCAGGCCTCCATGTTGTGCCGACCCATATAACCCTTAAAAAAAATGTACTAAATCCACACTACCACATAACCCTCTATTTTTCTTTCATCCATGTGCCTGTCCAAGAGGCTCTCAAATAGCCCTAATGTTATAGTCTCCACCACCATCACTGGCAAGTCATTCCAGGGACCCACAACCCTCTGTGTAAAAAAACTTACCACTGATGTCTCCCCTAGACTTCCCTCCCTTAATTCTGTACAGATGCCCTCTGGTATTTGCTATTGCTGCCCTGGGAAACAGATACTGACTATCCACCCTGTCTATGCTTCTCATAATCTTGTAGACCTCTGTCAAGTCCCCTCTCATTCTTCTACTCTCCAAAGAGAAAAGTCCCAGCTCTGCTAACCTTGATTCATATGACTTGTTCTCCAAACCAGGCAACATCCTGGTAAATCTCCTCTTCACCCTCTCCATAGCGTCCACATCCTTCCTATAATGAGGTGACCAGAATTGAACATAATACTGCATAATAAAGTGCAGTCTCACCAGAGATTTGTAGAGTTGCAACATGACCTCTCTACTCTTGAACTCAATCCCCCTGTTAATGAAGCCTAGCATACCATAGGCCTTCTTAACCACCCTATCAACCTGTGCAGCAACCATGAGGAATGTATGGATTTGAACCCCAAGGTCCCTTTTGATTGTTTTGCTTAAGTTGTTATATTATAAGTAGATACAAATAAAGATAGTGGTGTTAACATCAAAACCAAACTCCATGTGTGGTCTATTGCTGCTGGTTCATTTAAATTGTTACAGGTATGTTAACAGTGGTGTTCGTGTTTATGTCTTTGAGAGGGATCACCCCACAATCCGGGGTCCCCATGTTAACACATTTCTGTGTCTCTGTCACACCGATGCCAAACAGGTAGAACTAGGGGCCACCAAACGCAACTTCCCAGACTGGGAAACATGCATCCTGGCCATACTTGCAGGTGCCCAGTGGCGGAGAGGAATAACTGAGACTGAGTGATTTTGGATGATCACTTTTCTCTCCTATGGAGTAGCCAGGAATCCACCAAAGATAATCAATTTGGCTACAGCACTTGAGGAGCCGGACACAATACTGCAGGGGCCATGACAGAAACAAAGGCCCAAGTAACAGAAATATCCACTGAAATGATTGCAATCCGGCAAACAGTCGTACAGAATCATATGGCTTTAGATTTTATCCTAGCTGAGAAAGGGGGAACCTGTGTTATTATTGACACAGAATGCTGCACCTATATCCCTGATGAGTCTACTAACATTACATCCCTCTCCAAGCACACTGCCACGGAGATTGACAGCATCAAGAAAGTAGGGCAGGATTTACACAGGTTCACCGAAGGGTCGAAATGGTAGTATTTGAAGGCCTGTTTGGTAATATGTGAGGCATGATATTGCATTATGGCTTAATAGTTTTGCATATCATTGTTATAATTACTGTTGTGCACTGTTTTTATCCATTGATAAGTCAATGCTGTACACTGTTGCTTTCTCTGTGAAAAAATTACTGCTTTGTTGATCATGTAATGGAGTGGTAAAGTATGTAAAAGGGTTAACACTTCCTTAAACAATAGCCGCCTGTTCTTCTGAAATAAATTGCTGATGATTAGCCAATGTACTAAGCCATGCTGAGCCATATTTCTTCTTGAGGGCAGCTAGCTAGGGTTTCTGGATGTTTATCTGAATTGTGCACTCATGCTTAGAGATAGGACAGCTTCAGTCTGTTCTGTGTGTGTAAGCCATTATGACTATTTTGTAATTTATCTTAAGGGGCTGTAATATAGTAAAGAACTTTGGCTCCAGCCTGCCTTGTGTGGTGGGTATCTGGACAGATATATCTGTGGTGTAAGGGGAATTGTTAATCAGTTTGTGGAATGGGCGAGAACAGTCATAGACTGTTCCTGTTTGAACGACTAACTGAGTAAGCCCCGGGTGCTTGGAATAAAGAGTTTGTGTGATACGGTCTCTGAGTCACTTTATCCGGATTCGACTTCGACAGAATGGGAGAGGTTTTAAAGGGCTGGGCTGCTGGAAGCACATTACCAGACCTGGAGTGATTGCAACTGGTTCTGACAGAGGCACAACTGGTTCCTCTGGGCACATTCAGTCTCACTCCAACTATTTCCTACCTTCCTTTGTACAGGTATGTAATGTCTAAAGGACCAGTGTTTGAGTAAATGAGACTCACCAAACTTTATCCTGACTGAATCACGGGATTCTCCGAATCAGATGGGTTCTCTCCAGCTGATGCTCTCAATCCTCGGGCTGGTTCACTTGTTGCTGTTCCCTCGTGTTCAGTCGTGGTTTCCTTCCAGTTGGGTTTTTCTTCTAATAAATCTCTCACCACAGGTCCAACTTTAACATGAAAGATAATGAAGCACATTAACAATAAAAAGAACCAAACATTTCTGCTTAACGTTACTAAGAACAAAACTCACTGAAACTTAAACGTTGAAGGCAAATATAATGATCTCAGTAAACAATCTTTTATTGTCCCTCACACGTCACAAAACGATATGGGATAAGAAGGAGCCATCATTCAGTCATGGTAAGACATAAGACACAGGAACATAATTAGGTGATTTGATCCATCTGGTCTGCCCCACCACTCAACCATGGCTGATTTTTATTCCAACACCATATTCCTGCCTTCCTCCTGTAACCCTGAAGCTACTTAGCAATCATGAATATAATAATCTCTGTCATAAACATACCCAAATGGCAGCCTCAACCACCCTCTGCGGCAACAAATTCCACAGATCAGACATCTATTGGCCAAATTTTTTTTCTCATCTCAGTTTTAAAGGGAAGCATCTTTATTCTGAGACTGTGCTGTCAGATCGCAGACTCTCCGTCTAATGAAAACATCCTCTCCATGTCCACTGTATCCAGGCTTTTCAGCATTTGGTAGGTTTGCTTAACCATACATCCCTCCACTGCCCCCACCGACCCTTTGAACTTCATTGAGTACAGGTCCAGAACCACCAAATGCTCCTCATACATAAAGCCAATCTTTCCTGTGATTATTCTTGTAAATCTTGTTAGCAACAACTGTACTGAACACAAACTGGTATCAGGATAATTTTTAGAGAAAGTCGTGCTTTCTTCACTGTTCTACTATCACAGAATGAGCCATTTCCATTTCCAGGTTAAAACAGGTCCATTTCAGGAAATATAAACCATTCCAGGGTGAATGTAATAAAAAGAAACTGAAATTACCAGAAACACACAGCAGGTAAGGAACAGCTGTGGGGAGAGGAACAAACTTTACAATTCAGGTTAATATATTTCATCAGAATGACTTCAAACATTTTCTGTTTTTAGTGCAGATCTCCAGCAACTTGAGATTCTACTTGATTTCCACCGAGTGACAGACAGGTGACAGCGAGGGGGGGAAATTCCAAACAGAGTTGGAACACCAAATTCACCAGTCCATTTCTACTGTTGTAAACACAGTACAGCCCAGTTACTCATAGCCTATCCCTGTGAGGGATGGAATAGGAATTCATCCTCTCCTCAGATTAGCAGTCATTGCTTCCAAAGGAACTCCAGAAACAAACATCTGATCCCAGACCAGAAATACTCGCTCAACACCTCATAAGCCCAAGTTGCTCGACCCCCAGGTCCATTTTACCTGGATCAAGAACTGTGAATAGTTAAGTGAGTAGAAGATGAACTGATCTCCAAAAGTCAAAGTTAAAGATGAAACACCCTATTCAACATTTTACGCAAGATTAATGTATTATTTTTGTTTTGTGTAATTTTAGAGTGAAAAAAAAAGGAACAGCATGCAAAAGTTTGGGGACCCCAAGCGATTTGAGCTCTCAGATAACTTTTACCAAGGTCTCAGACCTTTATAAGATTGTTAGGGCTATGGCTTATTCATAATCTTTGTTAGGAAAGTCCAGGATGATGCAAATTTCAAAGCTTTATAAATACCCTGACTCCTCAAACCTTCTCCCACCAATCAGCAGCCATGGGCTCCTCTAAGGAGCTGCCTGGAACTCTGAAAATTAAAATAATTGATGGCCACAAAGCAGGAGGAGGCTATAAGAAGATAGCAAAGCATTTTCATGTAGCCACTTCCTCAGTTCGTAACATAATTAAGAAATGGCAGTTAACAGGAACGGTGGAAGTCAAGTCCGAGAAATCTTTCCCAGAGAACTGCTCGTAGGATTGCTAGAATGGCAAATCAAAACCCCCATTTGACTGCAAAAGAACGTAACAAAGATTTAGCAGACTCTGGAGTGGTGGTGCACTGTTCTACTGTGCAGTGACACCTGCACAAATATGACCTTCATGGAAGAGTCATCAGAAGAAAACCTTTCCTCCATCTTCACCACAAAATTCAGCATCAGAAGTTTGCAAAGGAACATCTAAACAAGCCTGATGCATTTTGGAAACAAGTCCTGTGGACTGAAGTTAAAATAGAACTTTTTGGCCGCAATGAGCAAAGGTATTTTTGGAGAAAAAAGGGTGCAGAATTTCATGAAAAGAACACCTCTCCAACTGCTAAGCACAGGGGTGGATCGATCATGCTTTGAGCTTGTGTTGCAGCCAGTGGCATGGGGAACATTTCACTGGTACAGGGATGAATGAATTCAATTAATTACCACAAATTCTGGAAGTAAACATCACACCATCTGTAAAAAAAAGCTAAAGGTGAAAACAGGATGGCTTCTACAACAGGATAATGATCCTAAACACACCTCAAAATTCACAATGGACTACCTCGAGGTGCAAGCTGAAGTTTTTACCATGGCTCTCACATTCCCCCAACCTAAACATCATCGAAAATCTGTGGATAGACCTCAGAAGAGCAGTGCATGCAAGACGGCTCAAGAATCTCACAGAACTGGAAGCCTTTTGCAAGGAAGAATGGGCAACAATCCCCAAACAAGAATTGAAAGGTTCTTAGCTGGCTACAGAAAGTGTTTACAAGCTGTGATACTTACCAAAGGGGTTGTTACTAAGTACTGACCATGCAGGGTGCCCAAACTTTTGCTTCAGACCCTTTTCCTTTTTTGTTATTTTGAAACTGTAAAAGGTGGAAAAGAAAAAGTAATCTAGCTTAAAATATTAAAAAATGTGTCATCTTTAACTTTATGCCTTTTGGAACTCAGGTCATCTTTTACTCACTTAGCTATTCACAGCAACAGAAATTTTGACCAGTGGTCCCAAACTTTTGCATGTCACTGTATGTGGTTTTCTTGCTAAATGATACTTTAAAAAGTCAGATTTCCAAATATCACTCCCCACTTGCAAATTATCCAGCAACTTTTGCATTGCCACAATACACACAGGTAACACCAGTTTCTGTATTGTACATAAATATTTCCCCTGAACCCCCACTCCAGGTGGCTGACAGTGGTGAACTCGGTGATGGCAATGCCAATGAATATGAAGGGAAGGGCAGTAGTCTGTCTCATTGGAGTCTGGCACATTTGTGATGTGAAAGCTATTTGTTGCCCAGGGCAAAGGTGTTTGATATCAGTATGTACCCAGACAGAATGGGTCAAAGCATGTCCTCACTGGTAGAAAACGCCAGAGCAAGAGCAGGCAGAACAAGCAACACACACAAAATGCTGGAGGAACTCAGCAGGTCAGGCAGCATCGATAGAAAAGAGTACTAATGCTGAGTTCCTCCGGCATTTTATGTGTGTTGCTTGGATTGCCGGCAGCTGCAGATTTTCTCCTGCTGCGGTTGTAGGTAGAACGAAGGTGATTGTCTCAACAGCTGATAGAAAGATATTGTTCCCTTTCTACGAGTTCCTGATCCCTGCATTTAGTTTTCTGGAGCTCAGCTCTGTCTGTGAGATCTATTTGCTCCCATTCCCTGATTGGCCGGAAGCTCTCCGGGGCCCGTGTACTGATCGTGGGGCTGAGAGAGAGGAAAAAGACCTGGCCTGTGCCGAGTTTGTGGGCCACGGTGTTCAATGTTCACAGCAATTGTCACTCAATTAAAACCCACCCAGCACCCGCTCTTACCTGCTACGGTCCTTCCGACATTTTGTGTACTACGCGCATGCGGAGTTTCCAAGACAGCAGCAAGCTTGACGCCTGCGCATTTGATCGGTGCTTCAAGTGACAGCGCAATTGTAAACGCAGGGCTTTATGGGTAATCACGGTGCCATTAAAGGTTTCTGCAAGCACTGGTTTCATGCCCATACCTCAGTTTGTTTTGTGTGTAGAAAAATCAGCAGTTTTTTTTTAACCCAGAAAGCGGCTCCCATAAACCATACAGTCAATATCAACAGGCATTTCGTTTATTTAATGCCAAAGTACAATCCTCTTACAAATGCAGATATGAAACACAAGAGATTCTGCAGTTGCTGGAAAACAGCGACGCACACAGACACAATGCTGGAGGAGCTCTGCAGTTCAGGCAGCAACTAACCAGAGGAGTACACAGTCTAGGCATGCTGAAGGGGCTCGGCCTAAATGCTGTCCATTTATTCCTCTCCACATTTGCTGCCTGATCTGCTGATTACCTGCAATGTTTTGTAGACATTAACCATTTTGTTTTTCAATTGACAAGTTTCCAAATGTTTCTCATCTTTCATTCATAGCCACACCCTGCTGGTCTGGTTCCTCTTCCTCCTCCTCCTTGTAACCTCCAGACCCCATCTCTTTCCGGAGACCTAGAGCCCTGACTGGTGCTGGCAACTCTTTGGATTCTGACTTTGCTCCACCAAAGATTCACTCGCTAGTCTGCTGTCAGGCTTTAGAGGCGCATTGCAACAACCCGACTGTCTGAGGCACAGTCCTTTGAAATTAGTGAAAATGACCCAAAATTTGAAAAAAAAAAGTAGGGAAGAGTTTAACCACCTTAGTCCAGAGCACTGGGGAAGGTCAAATACTCAGCGAGCTCATCGTGTTCCTTAGCCTGGGGAAAATCATGTAGGAAATTCATGCAGGTGTACAAGACGATGAGAGGCATTGATCATATGAATATTCAGAGGCTTTTTCCCAGGGCTGAGATGGCTAGCACAAGGGGCATAGCTTAAGGTGCTTGTAAGTAGTTCAAGGGAGATGTCAGAGGTATATTTTTATACACAGAGAGTGATGGGTGTGTGGAATGCACTGCCAGCGACGGTGGTAGAGACGGGTACAATAGGGTCTTTTAAGAGAATCGTAGGTACATGGAGCTTAGGAAAATAGAGGACTATGCGGTAGGGTAATTCTAGGCAGTTACTAGAGTAGGTTACATGGTCGGAACAATGTATAATGAACTGTAATTTGCTGCAGATTTCTATGATTCTACGAAATTCACAGGAAATCTCTTCTCCCACCGAGTGGTGACAAATTGCAACAAAGAGAGTGGGAGGTAAACGGCAGAGATAAATTTTAAAATACTGATATGGAACAGAACCATCGGCAGGGACCAGATGGGCCGAGTGGCTTGTCTAGTGTATATTGTGAGTGTGGTAGAGACACAGGATTTGATACAGAACTGATTTATCTTTCACGGATCCGCAGTATTAAACATCAGTCTAGTTTAAGGCAACATCAGCAGAACGGACTCCCCCAATGCTCAGTGACCAGGGTTCGGTCCTGGGTGCGATGAGCAGCTGAAAGAACTGCAGAATCTGACAGTAACAGTCCCTCATGAACCTGCAGCTGCCTGCAGTCACCGTGATGGTTAAACATTTAACACAGAGCTGATTTGAACTTCCATCCCTGATGTGAAGTTGCTGGTGTTGCAGCAGCTGGGATGATCGAGTGAAACTCTTTGCTCACTCCGGACAGAAATGTGGCCTCTATTTATTGTAAACTCAGCGGAGCATCACAAGGTGGGTTAACTGAATGAGTCTCTTCGCACACCCGGAGCAGGTGAATGGCCGCTTCCCAGTGCGAAGCTGCTGGTGTATCTGCGATGGCCGACTGAATCCCTTCCAAAATGAGAGCCAGAGTATGACGTCACACTGCTGTCAACGTCATGGCATTGTATCCAATCAGATCACAGACATGGACACGTGTTCGGTCTCTCCTCGTAGCGTGTGGGGCGCTGTCTTCTCCAGCATCTCGGCCTCCACATTCAAGGATCGGTGGCATTCCAACGCTGGTGAACTGACAGATACAGCGGACACTGTTAAAAGTTTACAGACCACGTCAGTGGGCGAAGGACAACATTTCAACTCAGATAATTTTAGTCTCCATGGTGCCTTCAGAAAAAAACACTGTCACAGCTCAAAACAATTTGGAGGAACAAGACTTCATCTTCTAACTGACTACACTGGAGAGAGGCCGTTCACCTGCTCAGTGTGTGGGAAGGGATTCACTCAGTCATCTCAGCTGATGATGCACCAGTCAGTTCACACTGGCGAGAGGCCATTCGCTTGCTCAGACTGTGGGAAGCTATTCACTTCTTCGTCCCAACTGAAGGTACATCAGCGAGTTCACACTGGTGAGTGGCCGTTCACCTGCTCAGACTGTGGGAAGGGATTTGCTCTGTCATCTCACCTACTAACACATCGGAGAGTTCACACTAGGGAGAAGCCGTTCACCTGCTCAGACTGTGGGAAGGGATTTTCTCAGTCATCTAAACTGAAGGTACATCAGCGAGTTCACACTGGGGAGAGACCTTTCACCTGCTCAGACTGTGGGAAGGGATTCACTCAGTCATCCATCCTAATGACACACCAGCAAGTTCACAGTGGCGAGCGGCCATTCACCTGCTCAAACTGTGGGAAGGGATTCACTTGTTCATCTAAACTGAAGGTACATCAGCGAGTTCACACTGGGAGAGGCCGTTCACCAGCTCAGTGTGTGGGAAGGGATTGACTCAGTCATCTCATCTACAGACACACAATCAAGTTCACACAGGAGAGAAGCCGTTTACCTGCTCAGTGTGTGGGAAGGGATTGACTCAGTCATCTCATCTACAGACACACAATCGAGTTCACACAGGAGAGAGGCCGATCAGCTGCTGAGACTTTGGGAAGTAATTCTGTCAGCAAAATCAACCAAATGTGCATCATTGAGTTCACAGTGGGGAGAGGCCGTTCACCTGCTGTGAATGTGGGGAGCGATTCACTCAGGTCATTTAACCTTATGTAACTCTTGCTTCAGCTAGCAACTTAATATAGGGGGTGATAGCCCCTGAGCTTGGCCAAACCTAAGCAATCTCGTTTGTGTGAATGCTGCATGATGTGTCCCCTGTTACAAATCAATACCCCAAAAATAACAAATGGTACACAATATGCGATTAAACAATTGAGCTATTTAATTCTTACTTTGACTGTAGGATTAGTAAAGGAAACAAAAAAAAAGAAAAAGGGCCCTTTCTCTCCATTTGTGTCTTCTCAACTCTCCCTGGCAAAAGACCGTGAAAATCTACCTTCCAGACTCACAGGAAAGAACAATATCTCTCCCATTGGATAGCTAGGCACCCCAAAACCCTGTTATTTCCAGTCATAAGCTAAACATTGCTGCTGCAGAGAAACCATTAGCTCAGCAGTGAAACATAACAGAGAGACCATTACGTTAGCAGTGAAATCTCACAGCATGTTCTACTTGTGACACACTAACGGGTTCACACAGGGAAGAAAGTTTCAATAAGCTGCATGCTGGATATTTGTACATCACTGTTGCTAAAGCTATTTTGAGAGTGACTATCAGTGCTGAACTCTGCAATTATTGCTGCTGCTCACCACATCCAGTTCTGGGCATGGGAGGAGTTTCTTCTACTGCATATTCACCTTTTAATGGGACTGGAGTTTAATATTGACTGGGGTGGAGTGTGGCCAGTGAAGAAGTGGAGCTTTGAGGCTTTGGCTAAAGTAGTTTTGGCAGATGGATTTTGCAATCAAGTCAATCAAGATTTGAATAGCTCCTGGAGGCTGAGCCTGTCTGTGAATGGAGTAACAGCAGTTTCTGAGCTGCTCCTAGTTTTGTCCCTTTCCCCCTAGTTTAAACTGAATTTAATATCTTCAGTTGCTGATTCTTGAAGGGGAACCATATATCTTTGAGGAGTGGGAAGTACTTGTCTGAACCTAGTGATAAAGGCAACGGGAAAGGAAAGATGCAAAAGGAAGGATCTGATGAAATGCCATTGTGGGCTGAAGATATTGCTTGGATGCAGTTCATTTAAAGACTAACTTGAAAAGAATAGTAATGAAATGATGTCATTTCTGAGAAAACTTAAGGATCTGGAAGCTCAAGTCACTACACACAAAGAGGAATTGAAGATAATTAAGCAATAATTGCTTGAAAGTAAAATAAAGTAAAACTCGTTTGGAATGATATCGAAATAAGATTATAGACCTGGAAACTAGGTCTCGCCGAAGGAATATACAAATTGTTGGGCTGCAGGAAGGAGTTGAAAATGGAGATTAAACTGCTTACATTGGTAAGCTTTTTCATACCTTATTTCCTTCTATATTATCACCGCCGCCTACTGTAGAAAGAGCAGACAGAACTTTTACTTCGAGATCTCAAGATCCAAATAAACCAAGGGCTGTTCTGGTTTGTTCTCATTATTTTAGGATTAAAGGTCAAATAATGCGACAGGCAAGACAACAGAGTTTTTAGATTTGAGACATCTGAGCTCAGTTTTTATGAAGATTTTTCTAAGGAGGTAATGGAACAAAGATTAAAATTTGCTCTGGAAATGAAACAGGCATATGATAAGAAATTGTTTCCTTCCTTGCGTCACCCAACAAGAATTAAAGTTTTTCCTCCTGATTCTCCTCCTCGTACATTTTGTGATCCTAAAGTTGCCCTGCCGTTTGTTTAAACTATACCTGCTGTGACTGCCGATTGAACTGTCTGGCATATTATCTGCATAATAGCATTTTGGAAAGAAGATTTATGAAGGCTACTTGGACATTTCATTGAGAGACTATTAAAAGAAGATTAGGGGACTTGTTTATTATTGCATATCATTGTTTTTTTGGTAAGAAGATTTATGGATCAAGTATGACTGTTTAAATGGTTATTTGGACATTCGACGGAGAAAAAGAACATAAAAGGACTTACTCCTTTAACCTAATATCTGGTTTGATATTTTTTGTGTTTTTTTTTCTTAATTAACTAACTGGTAGTTTTTCCTACTAATGGGGCTACTTCCTTCTCTTATATATACTTAGCGGAGGTTTCAATTATTTTTATAATATTAGTTTTAAAGATTGGGTTGATCTGTTATTAAACACTATGCTTGGTTTCTCTAGGTAATATGTTTTAGATTTTAATAACTGCTTATTTTTTAAATTCTTTTCAATATATTAGAATGTTTTTTATATAATGAATATTATTACATCTTATAACTGAATTTAAAGCTTTTTTAGGGGATTTAGTGTTAAGTTTAAGATGGAGCTTTTTTTCTTTTTAAGAGATAATTTTTTGGTTTCCTCTTTGTTTAAAAAAAGATTAAATATAAACATGGGATAGTTTGTAGATGCTGGAATGTAAACATTTTCCTTTGTTGAGACTTTGTCATTCCTCTTACAAGGTCAGTGGGTTTCATTTTTTAACTGGGGGAGGGATACAGAACCTTTTTAAATCTTTTTTTTCGGACAGACAGAACAGTCTTGGCTGTGTTTTCTATCATAGGGTGCCTGCTTTTTCTGGGCTGTGGGGGGAGTAGGATGGGGTGAGAATTAGGGTTTTTTTCCCATTGGGTGGTTCTGGAGCATGTGTGTTTTCTGTATGATTGTACTCTCCATCGCCACCATTTTTGATCATCCTGTATTGGTATGTGCTCGGCGCATGTGTAAAGTAGAATAAAATTATAGTATGGAATCTAAACAGATTAATGTAATAAGTTAGAATGTACGTGGTTGGAATCATCCTATCAAATGAAAAAAGACTTTTAAAATCATTAATCAATTTCAACCTGTTACAATTTTTGCCCAGGAGACACATATCAAGGCGGGAGATCAAAATAGGTTTTTTGGATCGTGGAAGACTTTGCAATTTCACTTCACTTCTCAAAGTAAAACTAAAGGAGTGTCTATTTTTATTAAATCCAGTATTTTGTTCATTCAAGAGGATATTAAGTCAGATTCTTTAGTGGATTTTTAATTGTTAAAGGAGTAATTTGTAACAGAAAAGCTGTTTTGGTCAATTTGTACGGTCCTAACTTAGATGATCTTTTTTTAGAAAATGTATTTGCTGTACTGCCTCATTTAAATGAATATATATTGATAATGGGCGGGGATTTTAACTGTTTAAATCCTTTGATTGACAAGAGCTCAACCAACCAGCAAATTCCAAATCACTCCGCATTACTTATTAATTCCTTTTTGACTGATTTTTGGATTGATTGAATTATGCAGATATTTACACCCTGATGATAGAGAATATTCTTTTTTGTCACATGTTTATAGAAAATATTCAAAGATCGATTATATTATAGTTGACTTTTGCTTCTTGCCTAGTGTTAAGAATTGTGAATATGACACTATCGCTGTATCTGCTCATGCAGCTTTCAGTTTGTCTTTCGAATTTGATGATGCCATCCTTGCCCACCCACCTTGGCACCTGTCTCAGACATCATTGCAGAATTCAGACTTTGTTAGCTTCATTGAAAACCAGGTAAAATAATTTTTTTCTTTTTAATGTTATAGGGGGTACGTCTAAATTAATCATATGGGATACATTTAAAGCATTTTAAGGTGGTCAGATCATTTCTTATTCTGCTAACCTGAAAAAACAGACTAAAGTAGAATTAGATAAGATTACAAAACAAGTTACTTAGATAATATTTATGCGATTTTCCCTAATATTGACTTATTTAAACAAAGGATGGAACTTCAATCACAATACAATTTATTAACTCATCGTATTGAAGGCTATTTTCTTAAGCTAAAAAGTCAATTTTATTTGTTTTGAGATAAAAATAACAAACTGCATCTCAATTAAAAATGGCCAGAGCCAAAAGGCAAATTTTGAAAATCTGTAGGAAAGATGGTACCCTGGCTTGGGAATATGAAGACATTAATAAGATTTTTATACTGAACTTTATAAATCTAAATTTCCAGTAGATTCTTCGAAGTTTTTTTTTTACGAAAGATTGTTTTTCCTCAAATTTCTGTTAAGGATCAAAAAACTCTTGATGCCCAAATTACCGAAGCCAAAATTCATAAAGCTATTTTTTCAATGCCATCTGGTAAGGCCCCTGGACTTGATGGGTACCCTGTAGAATTTTATTAAAAAATTGGAAAATTGCTCTCTCTGTTGTTACGAACCCCGTAACTGGGTCACTTACCAGCAAAGATAGAGAGGTCCGTTGAAGTCTGATGGTACTATTTTTAACAGTATTTATTGGTAAAAATAGACAAAAATAATATTGATGCAAACATACAGATAATATACGTTGTGAATACTAAATCTAAAAGTGCGGGTACAATAATAATCAATAAGAAATAGCTCTATCGTTGTCTAGGGGATAATGTATTGTCCGATGGAAATATAAAAGTCGCTCAGTTCATGCAGTTCATACAGGCTTCAGCCTTTGGGGACCGCTGGGTTTTCAATTGTTGGAGAGAGAGAGAGATTTTAGAAACTTGCCAGCTTTTCCTTTTTATGATGTTGATCCTTCGAAATTTCGTTGGTGGCCTCTTCTTCAGCTAAGCCGTTCTTCCGTGGTAAGGCCCCAATCACAGACAACGGGAAAGGACGTACGCGAGCCCTCCACCGGCTGTCGCTATTAAACGCTGTCACGGGATTTCTAGCGTTTCTCCTGGTGCGTTTAAAGGGGTTGTTCCCCAGACCCTCTTTTATCCTTACTCACGGGGTCTCAGATGTCAATCAGGTTGGGATGATGCAATCCCTCAACCAGCCCACTCTGGTCATTCCCTGAGGGCTTCAATGAATAGTGCAGTACTCAATACACAATTCCATCTCCAAGAGACAATGGCCGTTATCCGTGGCTTTGTCTTGCTGAGGGGCCAGGACACATTCCAAAACCTTGAGGATTCACTCTCATTTCCTGGGTCCCAGACCCAAATTAATAGCGATCTTGCGATTCTCAAGAAGGAGGGGGCGACTTTGTACCCTTCGGCCCCTCAGCGTTGTGGCACATTCATAACACTGTATATGTAGGAAATGTTTAAGGACTCTTTTGTGAAAGGCGATTTACACTTTACTTTTTATGACATTTCTATTGCTTTAATTCTTAAAAAGGATAAAGGTCCTTCTGATTGTGCCTCATATAGACCTATTTCATTATTGAATGTTGATGCTCAGATCCTGTCAAAGATAACGGCCAATTGGTTGGAAAATTTTTGGGTAAAGTTATTTTTAAAGATCAAACAGGCTTTATAAACGGTCGTTATTCCTTTTCAAATGTTTGGAGATTATTTAACATTATATACCCATCTTCTTTTAAAACTCCACAATGTGTCATCTCTTTCGATGCTGAAAAAGTGTTCGATCGAGTTGCAGGAAAATGTATATTTAATGTTTTAGAGAAATTTGGTTTTGGTGTTAATTTAAATAATTGGATTAGAATGATATATAAAACTCCTATTGCCTCTGTTATTACTAATAATTGTAGATCTCTTTTTTCAGCTTTCACGGAGGACAAGACAACGTTGTCTATTAAGTCCTTTGTTATTTAACTTAAAATTAGAATCCCTTGGTATCACTCTTCGTGAAGCTGAAGATATTCATGGGATTCTTGTGAATGAGATTTCTTTTTACGCTGATGATTTTCTGGTCTATGTATCTAATCTCAAGGAATCTCCCTGCCTTGCTAAAATAATTTAATGAATTTGGAGATTTTTCAGGATATAAAATAAATTTTTAATAAAAATGAACTGTTTCCTTTAAATGAATCTGTTTCTATATATGGTTATACTCCTTTCAACATTATGGATTCTTTTAGATATTTATGCGTTATAATCTCTAAAAAAAAAAGGATCTTTACAAAGCTAATTTTGTTCCCTGAGTAGATTCTATGAAGTATTTATTTAGTGGATGGAACCCACTTACAATTTCACTTGTTGGTCACATCCATATAGTCAAAATGCTGATTTTACCAAAATTGTTATATTTATTTCAGAATATCCCTGTTTTTTTGACGAAGATGTTTTTTTGATCGGATTGATTCTATTATCTCATCTTTTATATGGAATGATAAAAGACCAAGAATTAGTAAATGTCACTTACAAAAATTGAAAAAGGATGGAGGTCTTACTTCATCTCATTTAAGAATATTACTGGGCTGTTAATGTGCAATATATGTCCTTTTGGTTACACTGGATTGATCAGAATGAACGGCCAATTTGGGTAGATTTGGAATTGAAAGCTGTGAAACAGTTTTATTTAACGTCGTTATTGGGAGCTGCTTTACAATCAGCTATACAATTAGGTAAAGTTGATATTTTAAATTTATACCCTGTGATTAAGTATGCTTTACAAATTTGGCTCCAGTTCTGTAATTTTTTAATCTTAAAAAATTTAAACTTTGTAGTTTAATTTATTATAATTTTTTAAAACATTTTTTGAGTGATCCAATTTTTTTTACTTTGGAGAATAAAGGTATTAATTCTTTTTTGGATCTATTTAAAGAAGATAGACTGATGCCTTTTGAACAATTAGTTGATAAATATTCTCTTTCGTACTCACACTTTTTACAATACCTTCAAGTTAAACATTTCTTATAAAAGCATTTAACTAATTTTCCTTACATATTGAATGCCGGCTTGTTAGGTACTATTACAAGTATGAACCCTTTGATGAAGGGTTCAATTGGAAGAATTTATAAATTACTATCACAATGGGATAAGTGTCCTTTAAGATTAAACAAGATTGGAACTTAATTTGACTTTTATGATGGAGGACTGGACACGGATTCTGAAGTTGGTTAACTCTTCTTCGATTTGTGCTAGTCATGCACTGACTCAATTTGAAGTTGTACATCATTACTATTTGATGAAGGAGAGATTGTCTGAAATGTTTCCTGATGTTGATAGTTATTCTGATAGATGTAAAACTGAGACAGTTACACTGACACATATGTTTTGGTCTTGTTCTACACTGGAACAGTTCTGGAAGTCAGTTTTTTTCTACAATTTCTAAAGCACTTAAAATTAATTTACATCCTAACAAATTAACTGTACTTTTTGGAATAATTCCTCAAAATATCCAAGCTATTTCTTTGTCTGACCAACATGTTATTGCGCTTGTTACATTGAAGGCCATTCTGTTGAAGTGGAAAGATACGTCGGCTCCCACTCTGTTACAGTGGTTCTTCCAAGTGATGCTTTGTCTTAGTTTGGAGAAAATTAGAAGTTCAACCTTTGAACAATTAAAATGATGTATCAGACAGCTGCTGTACCCCTCCACCCCTAACCATGCTTCACTGGTTAATTCTCCCTTCTCTGCCCTGCTGTACAAATCCGTGTCCTTCTCTGATATAGAGGTTACTGACTACCCCCATCACTCTCAGCCCCTTCCTACTCTGCACATGACAGTGACAACTCTTTCCACCTCGGGGGCTTTGTAACAAACATAACGTTAGCAGCAAGACCAGTCAGTGACTAATATAAAGAGAAGAATTGTTGCCTCCTGAAAGGACACGAAAGTGTCCGATTCAATTGACCAGATCCTCCCTTGTCTCCTGCTTCATTTGACCCGGGTCACGGAACGTCCGATCTCCCACTTTCTCACATCACCACCCTAACCTCCCCCCCCCCCCAATCGCCTACCTCTACCACCCACACGTCCACCTCTACCCACACACAGACAGATCCCCAAACCCCTTCCCCACTTTGGGAGCCACAACTAATTGATCTCACAGCCCGGGCTCGGGAGCAAAGCTAAAACAGCGGCTATGGTATTGGAGAGGGCGAAGCCTCCAGCCGCCCGACAGAGCTCGGTCCTGACCCCTTCTATCTGCAACCGGCCCCCGGTTTACACGAACCCGACATCAGCCATTTTCTCCCCGGAGAACCATGGCGACAACTGGGGTCGGCACTGCGCCTGCGTCCAGCAGGTAGCTTGGAGGTTGCCACAGCGCCACGAGCGGTTGGATGTCTTAACATCGCCACCGGTTGTCGGAGGTCTCCGCAGCGCCTCTGGTGGACGGAGTGATGACGGGGAATCAATCACAAACCCGAGGAAGTCTACAGATGCTGGAAATCCAAAACAACACTCACAAAATGCTGAAAGAACCCAGCAGGTCAGGTAGCATCTATCGAAAAGAGTCGACGTTTCCATTTGAGATCCTTCTTCAGGACTGAGAAGGAAGGGGAAAATATCTGAATAAAAACGGGACTGGTGAGGAAAGGGCTCGCTCGAGGGTGACATTTGAAGCTCGGTAGGAAGGAAATCTCAAGAGCAGAAGGAAAATATCTAATCGGAGAGGATATTAGACAATAAGAGAAAGGGACGGAGGAGTGAACCCAAGGAGAAGTGAAAAGCAGGTGAGAGGAATGAAATGTCAGAGGAAGTAAATTGTGAATTGCTGCCTCAGCTGGAAAGACTGTTTGGACAACGGAGAGAGTTCAGCTTTGCCGCCCTTTCACTGTGACACCCCCGAACTCCACACCAAATCCATCCAAACGAATCTGGGAGAATTTTAATGACCAGCAAATATAGTACAGCTCAGTAATCAGCTGTCTGAATAAATAACTGAGTTTAAAGAGGAAGGGGTGTCTATGGTCCACATTGTCAGGGTGTTGAGTTTACCAGGAGACAAAGACTGCAGGGACCAGAGGTTTTCTGTTGACTAGTATACTGTGTGTATGACCCCGCTGGCAATTCTGGTGTTGTGACCCACCACGCTGCTCACTCCACCAATAACACGGCACAGCCAGGCACATAACAAGGGAATTTACATCACACAACACCGGATTCAGTGATGAAACCCGTGATTAATGTTGTTGTCCCACTGAAATCATAAGAAACGTACATTTAGGTGTTTTTAAGTATAAACGCGCCCCCACAGGTGACGTCACACACTGAAACAGTTCAACGGCTGAGCTACCGATCACGAGACCCCGCCAGTTCCGCTGTGCTTTAGTCATTGGCATAAAGCCAATCGAGGCGATGTCAATCACTGTTTATGCCCCATAGCGAAGGCGGAGTAGCCGAGAGGGCATTATCGCCACTGACGTTGCCCGTTGCTGCGTTGAACTCCCCGTCAAAGTGGAAGAAATTTCAAAGTAAATGTCCCGCTTTTTGATTTATTTCCATTTCCCTCCGAGGGAAGTTGGGGAGTTTGTGAAGCGTCTCCTGCGGCCGGAGTCTGATGTATCGCTGAGAGATAGGAGGAGATAGGTTTGATGCCGGTTCCCCGGGGAGGGAGGGGGTATTTTATTGAAAGGATGAAGATGGTGTGAGAGGGGTCTGGCAGGATGTTTGTCCTGGTGGGGACTGGACAGCAGGTAGCTCGGAGGTTGCCACAGCGCCACGAGCGGCTGGAGGTCTTAACTACAATATTTTATCAATAATTCATCCCATCACATACACCCAATGGCCAATTTAGTACATACCTTGTGTACCTAATGAAGTGGCCACTGAATGTCTGAGCCCACGGTGCAGGCAAGCAGAGGTATTCACCACATTGGGTGGCAAACACTGTCTAACTGTTGACCTGCAAGTGGGGCCAATGGTCTGTGGAAAGTGGGGATAGGAGTGGTGTTGGGGGCCCGGGTCTTATTGAATGACAGGACGTGCTAGAGGGGCCGACTGGTTTGCTCCTGTTCCTGGTGTCTGTGTCTCTAAATTCAAGAAATAACTAGACCCTTCTCAGGCCTGCAGGATGTCCCAGTCGGTGTTGTAGTGTCCGGTGCTTGGAGCCCAGTTGTTCCCAAACTGTCAACAATTTGCCTGAGGGAACAAATCAACATTCCCAAGTCTGTTATTGACAGAAAATGTACAATTATATCCTGAAAATGACACCAACTGTATATTCAATCCCGAGAGTTTCGGGAGTTTGGAAGAAAATAAATGAGGGTCTGTGTGCGCTTTTCTTACCCGGGGTTTGTTTCCACGCCCTGATATCGATGGAGTGAAGAGGGAGTTCAGAACCGACACAGCGGAGTCCGATGCAGGTCGGACCGGGTAAGTTACTGGCTACACACCTCTCCGGAACAATCAGCACCGGAGAATTTAGAATAACGCCGCAGTAATCTGGGGCAGATCAGGGAAAATATTAAATTAAACAAACATGGGAACTTTCTGATCCGATCCCCTGACAGAGTGTGAAGGAGCCGCGGCGAAGAGTAGTTGCGGAATTTAAAATAAGCGAGCCGAGCCGGGCCCGTGTGGGTGGAAGCCGAGGAGGAGATCAATATCTGCGAACGGGGGAAGTAAATTTGCAACGAGCTTTGGAAACTGTCCATGGACAAAGTCGGAGACAGCGGGGCTGAGCGGTACCGGACAATGTGACCATATGTGACGGGATCGCGGGAATCACTGTCGCTGAGAAAGTTGCCGAGCCTTTCTCGGCTTTGCTTATCAGTCAAAAAGCTGATGGGCAGAGATTTACATTGATTTTCCAAAGCGTTCTCGACCTCCTTCCCGAACCCTGCTCTCCGTACAGTAACGGTTCCCCCGGCATGGGCACCTGTGAGGCGCCAGCGATACCCAACAATGAGCTGCTCTCCATGTCCAGCATCCCCCTGCCCCCCGACCCACGGAGCGGTCGGACAGTAACTTACTCACTCGTTCTGTTGTTTTCCAGTGAATTTAGTGGCGATGCTGATCCTGTCCCGGGGATCACTCGCTACCTGGTAGCCATGGCAGCGGCGGATCTACTGACCATCGTGTTTGCGGTGATATTGTGGCGACTCAGTTATTATTACTTCCCTGGACACCACCCCCATGTGCAGTGTGATCTCTGCCCTGGGAGAGGAGGCCACAGACTGTTCTTCACCGTCACTTTTACTTTTCATCGGTTTGTCACCATCTGTTGTCAGAAGTGGAAAATAAAACATTGCACCGGGAAAACAGCGGCTGCTGTTCTGATAAAAACCGGCGTTTTGCTGTGTTTTAGTACTGTGCCCCTCTTCTTTATATATCGTCCTGTGAAGGTGGTTGACAATATACCCTGGGACTGTTTTGAAATACAGGGCTACTATACGGATCCCGGGTGGGTGGGATATGACCGGTTTTCTACCGTCCTAACGCCATTACTCATGTTCGTGTTAATACTAATGTTCAACGCTCTGACAGTCAGACACATTGTTGTGGCCAGTCACGTCCGTAAGGGGCTGAGGGGTCAGTGCAAGTCGGAGGACCGCAGTGACCCGGAGATGGAGAGCAGGAGGAGGACTGTGATCTCACTTCTCACCATCTCCGGAAGCTTCATCATCGGTGGATGTTGTCGAATTCCTTTATCACATTATTGCCGGATTGGATCAAAATAATTACAAGGAATCTCAGTACATCTTTCAACACACTGATGTTGAACACGGAGACATACTGATGTTACTAACTTGTTGCACAAACACGTTTATTTATGGGGTAACTCACTGCGTTCACAGACCTGTTCATCAGGGCTCACGTCAATTATTCAACTAAGTAATAAACAAAATATCTAAGCTCTTCTCGGAGGCGGTTGCAATCTTTTCGGTCTTGACACTACAGAACCGGCGGACATCGGAGAAGGTGGCAGCGGGGAGAGTAAATCTGATTTACAGCCCGAGAGACACTCCACAGAAACAGACTCTCCGTCATCTGCACCCCGCGACCTCCACTCCTACCAATCCTTAAACTCATCCTACTTTCTATTTTCAGTTCCCCACCATATTCCCGCACTCCTCACCGCCTTTCGTTCTGAGAAAACGAAACAGGTTCTGGGGACATCCAGGACCAAATCGACAAAAATGCAGCTCATTTGTTACATAAGCCTTTTGCATCAGAATGAACTGGTAAGGAAAGTCAACAGGAACTTACAGTAAAGCTTGCACTTGTTCATCGCATTGGACAACGAACTTACAGAGGAATGTTTAACAACACAAAACCCATTCATAATTGTGCAAATGTCTACGGAAACCTCCGGTGCCTACTCTGCTTCAAGGAAAATAATATCATCTGACTTCCTGATTTCTAATAAATTCCCATCCAATCAAATTGCTTATTGACTCAGCTCTGCATTCACTCCAGTAGAATCGCAAGCTTATTATTATTTTTTTATTTTTTATCTTAGCTAAAACTGATAAAAGTTCTGTTATAGACACCGACAAGCACACTCATTTAGAAAAGGCAATGGGCTGAACAGTAAGAACCTGACAGCATGGGGGAAACGGCAGGAGAGCAGGCACCAGCGAGAAATATGGGGCAGTGGAGGAGAAGCGAGGAGGGAGGACAGAATGGGAGAGGGAAAAGGTTGAGGTGGAAATTGAAGAGATCGATGTTCATGACGTCAAGTTGGAGGTGACTCAGATGCAATACAAGGTGTGGATCCTCCAGCCAGACAGCGACCTCATCTTGTCAGTCGAACAATGAACCAGCATGTCAAGATTGTGATGACGAGTGGATTTTAAATGTTTGGTCATTGGGAAATACAGTTCGTTGCGGAGGGAACGAATGTGCTTGACAAAGCCGCCTCACAATCTACATCGGGTCTCACTGATGTACGGGAGGCCGCACTGGGAGCGCTGGATACAGTAGATGAACCCTACAAACCCGCAGGTAAAGTGTTGTGTGACCTGGAAGGACTGTTTGTGATCCTGAATGGAGCAGAGGAGGGAGGTAAATAGGAAGGTGTAGCACTTCCCTCGCTTGGGAGGACATGTTCCAAGAAAGGGATTAGTGGGGAGGGGCAAATGGACAGTGGAATCTCTGGAAAGCTGTGTTGGCGGGAGGGTGGGGGTGGGGGGGAAGATGGAGATAAAGGTTTGTTTGGTTTTTGGATTTGAGAGAAGTTGTGGAGAATGATGCCTTGGACGTGGAGGCTCATGGGGCTGCAGGTAAGGACAAGAGGGACTCTCAATGTTAAGGTGATTGTGAGATGGAGTGAAGGCGGATTTTCAGGAAATAGAACCGATTGGACTGAGATCAGCATCAATGATGGAGGAAGGGAAACACATTCTGTGAAGGATGAGAGCATCACTGACGGAAAGTCCTGGAAAGGAAAATCTCACCCTGTGAACAGATATGGCGGGCACAAAGAAACTGAGAAAAGGGAATATCTTTTTTTTTAAAAAAAAACAGGATTCAATTGGGAAGAGGTTTAGTCAAGATAGCCATGCAGATCAGTAAGTTTACAAAGAGAAAGTGTGAGGGTATTTTGTGAGCCCTGCCATCTGCCACCGGCAGTGTCTTTCTCGGGTCAGCTGTCACGTCACCTGAATGCTCCAGGGCAGATGGTGGAGGGTTTTGCAGAGATGGCGAGTACTGTAGGGATCTGAGGGTTTTACAGAAATGGGGAGTTCTGTAGGGGTTTGAAGGTTTTCCAGAGATAACGAGGGGTATCAGGACGCTTCTCCACCACCGTGGATATGTACTTTACTTGTAGTACCAAAACCGTAATAACGTCTGTAACAAAATTAAACCCATATTGCATCAGAATGTTTTGCTGATAATGTTTGTGCAACATTAGGCTGAGTGAACCTGAGTCCCTAACTGTAGGCCAGAGTCCCTACACTGAATTTCATCTGCCACTTCATTGCCTGTTCTCCAAACCTGTCCGAGTCCTTCTGCAAAAACCTGCTTTACTCTAAGCCACCTGCTCGACACCTACCTTCATTTCAACTGCAAAGTTGGCATCAGTTCTCCCATGCAATCGTCGATATCTAAAATGAAAAGAAGCAGTCTCAATACCGAACCAGCAGAACACCATTAGCTACCGGCAGCAAACAGAATAGGTTTGCATTTTTCCGGCTCTTTGTCTCCTGCCAGTAAACCAATCTTCGATCGATGATAGTTTCTTTACTGTAATACCGAGGTGTGATCTTGTTCAGCAACTTCAAATGCAAGATCTTGTTAAAGACCTTCTGAAAATCCAAGCAAACAACATTCACTGTCTCTCCTTTGTCTATTCTGCCTGTTATTTCATCAAAGATTCCCAACGGATATCTAAAAAAAAAGATTTCCCCTTTAGGAAACCATGCTGGCTGAGGCCTATTTGATCATTTAAAGCCAAGTACTCCGAAAACTCATCCTGGACTCCAACCTCTGAGGTCAAACTAACTGTCCTACTTTCTTCTGCCTCCTTCCCTTCTTAAAGAATGGAGTGACATTTACAACTTTTAAGTCTGCCAGAACCATTCCCAAATTTAGTGATTCTTGAAAGGCCATTACACATTCTTTAATAGAAACATGGGGCGGGGGTTGGAGGAGGGAAATTCTTGACTCAGAGGCAGTGAGAATATGGAATGAGATGCCAGAGCAAGTGGCAGGGTCGATTTCAACAATTAAGAGAAGTTTGGATGTGTTCATGGATGCAAGGGGTATGGAGGGATAAGTCTGCAGTGTTCTATCACTCAAATCCCTTCACAAACTCTTCAACCACCCCTTTTCTGAACACTGGAGTGCTCACAGCTGCTGCAGGAGTCTTATTTACCTTCAGGCCTTTCAGCTTACAAAGCACGTTCTTTCCTTAGTAATACCATTTATACTTACCTTTCCCAATACTTTTGAATTACAGTATTGGCATGTTTTTTGAGGGTGGAAAGGCGATGTCAGAGTAAGAAATGTAGGGAGGACAGCAGAGGAAGAAGAGAGACGAATATGAAGTATAAGACCATAAGATGCAGTTGCAGAATTAGGTTACTTTGCCCATCAAGTCTGCTCCGCCATTTCATCATGGCTAATCTAATTTTCCTCTCAGCCCCTATCTCCTCTGTTTTCCCTGTATGCTTTCATGCCCTGGCCAATGAAGAATCTATGAAGCTCTATCCTTTTGAGAAACATACAAGAATATGGGATACACGAGATACTGCAGATGCTGTAAATCTAAAGGAATACACAGAATGTGCTGGAGGAGCTCAGCAAGTCGGGCTTGGTTGGGAGTAACTCTTTCAGGCCAAGACCACTCATCAGGACACTTGATACCGAGGTATCTTGAATATCGACAGACAAGAAATTAGAAAATAGTGTCAAATAGTGAAAAGGTTTGACAAAATTTACTGCAAGCCTTGAGAAAATTTGCCAAGCAGAGCTCAATAGTCTAACAAATACAACAATGGGAATAAACACTTTCACTATACTCATAAATGGCTTCATTAGGAAAAATCTCTTGGTCCTATTCTGATCTGGAAAACTTACAAAGAATAAAAACAACTGAAATGACAAATTTAGAAAACAGTATTTACACTGAAACACACTTAGATTAACACTACCTAGAATTACAGGCAAAAAAAAACTGGCACAACAGTCAGTTAAGTTTAGACAAGGTTCCAAACGGAAGGTTAGTTAGGAAGGTTTAATCATTAGGTATTAATATTGAAGTAGTAAAATGGATTCAACAGTGGCTAGATGGGAGATTCCAGAGAGTTGTGGTGGATAACTGTTTGAAGGTTGGAGGCCGGTGACTAGTGGTGTGCCTCAGGGATCTGTATTAGGTCCAATATTGTTTGTCATAAACATTAATGATCTGGGTGATGGGGAGGTAAATTGGATTAGTAAGTATGCAGATGATACTAAGGTAGGTGTCGTTGTGGATAATGAAGTAGGTTTTCAAAGCTTGCAGAGAGATTTAGGCCAGTTAGAAGAGTGGGCTGAACGATGGCAGATGGAGTTTAATGCTGATAAATGTGAAGTGCTACATTTTGGTAGGAATAATCCAAATAGGACATACATGGTAAATGGTAGGGTGTTGAAGAATGCAGTACAACAGAGTGATCTAGGAATAATTTTGCGTAGTTCCCTGAAGGTGGAATCTCATTTGGATAGGCTGGTGAAGAAAGCTTTTGGTGTGCTGGCCTTTATAAATCAGAAAATTGAGTACAGGAGTTGGGATGTAATGTTAAATTGTACAAGGGATCGGTAAGGCCGAATTTGGAGTATTGTGTACAGTTCTGGTCACTGAATTATAGGAAAGATGTCAACAAAATAGAGAGAGTACAGAGAAGGTTTACTAGAATGTTACCTGGGTTTCAGCACCTTAGTTACAGGGAAAGGTTGAACAAGTTAGGTTGTTATTCTTTGGAGCATAGAAGGTTGAGGCGGGACTTGATAGAGGTATTTAAAATAATGAGGGGGATAGATCGAGTTGACGTGGATAGGCTTTTTCCATTGAGAGTAGGGGAGATTCAAACAAGAGGACATAATTTGAGAGTTAAGGGGCAAAAGTTTAAGGGTAGCACGAGGGGGAATTTCTTTACTCAGAGAGTGGAAGCTGTGTGGAATGAGCTTCCAGTAGAAGTGGTAAAGGCAGGTTCAGTATTGTCATTTTAAGTAAAATTGGATAGGTATATGACAGGAAAGGAATGGAGGGTTATGGCCTTAGTGCAGGCCAGTGGGCCTAGGTGAGTGTAAGCGTCGGCACGGACTAAAAGGGCCGAGATGACCTGTTTCTGTGCTATAATTGTTATATGATTATATGGTTATGAAACACCTAAATGTATCTTTTCTTCAAAAATAAGCAGGATTCAACACTCCCTGTCAGCATATGCAATTGTGATATGAAGAACACACCAAAAAACTTAATAGAGAGGCCAACTCATAAAAGTAAATATCACTTCAGGAAAATGTTAACCAGTGGGATGAGTATGACCCTCCATGGGAGACATCCCAACAATCTGAGCAGATAAGATATTTGTCAATGAAGCATCAAATGCCCGACTCAAAGTAGGAGATGCCTTCACAGGAAGAGAGATTCCTTGTGGAAATACAGGACCGGGTGGTTAACATAAAAATTAATGAAATACATAAAAGACTATCAAACAAAGTGATAAATGAAGAAAATGCCGAGAGAAACCAGACACAATCCAATGCATTTTGGGATCCTGCAGCAATTTAACTCAATCTGATTGCTTACAAAGGTACAATCAAGTGGCAAATATCCTTCACCAACATCTTGCTTTAAGCTCATGAATGACCACTGTAAATTCAAGCCCGATCCAGTTTTAGAGTCAAAATCCTACAAAGTATATGATAATCAATAGATTATTGCAGATAGGACAATCCATAACAACCACTCGGATATAATATTACAGGATAAACAAGCAGGAACAACTCCCTCAATAGAGGAATAGACAGAGTGGACAGCCAGCCTCTTCTCCAGGGCACCACTGCTCAGTACAAGAGGACATGGCTTTAAGGTAAGGGGAGGGATGTTCAATGGGGATATTAGAGGAAGATTTTTCACTTAGAGAGTGGTTGCTGCGTGGAATGCACTGCCTGAGTCAGTGGTGGAGACAGATACACTAGTGAAGTTTAAGAGACTACTAGACAGGTATATGGAGGAACTTAAGGTGGGGGGTTATATGGGAGGCAGGGTTTGAGGGTCCCTCAATAGATAACTCCCTCAATAGATAAACCCATCCCAAACACACACGTTCCTTGACCAGTGGAGCACCTCACAACAGGCATTGTTTGTGTCATCAGTCAGACAACCAAATTATTTTCTCTGTCAATCAGCTTCCAAATGTTGCTACTCTGTCATTCGTTGCCACACCCCGCTGCTGATTCCCTTCTCCCTATCATACGTTCTTACCACAACCACCACCCAGAGCCTCAAACTCTGCCCTGTGCAGACCCACCTCTGGTTTCTGACCCTGCTCCATTGAACATCCAACTGATGGTTTCCCATTCAGCTTCCAGTCTTTAGAGGGCAGTGGTGTTTTCTAACAACCCTTTAGAAGCAGGGGAAAATGACTATTAATGTGTAAGTTCGCCCTGAATATGAAGGTTAACTCCTCATATCATTCTTCATCAGCCCAGAGATTTGAGGGGGCGCAGAACATCTCAGATAGAACTGCAGTCAGCTCGACTTCTTCAGTCTGCAGAAAATTCAAGGGAAACCTCTTCACCCACAGAGAGGTGACTGTTTGGAACCGATCACCACAGGGAGAGCAAGAGATGAACAACAGGGGAGGATTTAAAAGGAGCATCGTGGGACTGAATCACAGGCAGTGTCCAGCTGGCCTGAGTTGACTCTGTACTGTACACTATGTGTGTTATAAATTCACTTAAGTACCAGAGACAGAGTTTAAAATAAACTGATTTATTTGTCTCAGATCCAGAATATTAAACTCCAGTTACATTAAAGGTGAATGTGCAGCAGAAGAAACTCCTCCCATGCCCAGTGACCAGGGTGCAGAACTGGGTGTGGTGAGCAGCAGCAATAATTGCAGAGTTCAACACTGACAGTCACTCTTGAAATTGCATTCAGCAACAGTGATGAACAAATATCCAGCATGCAGCTTATTTAAGCTTTCTACCCAGTGTGAACCCGGTAGTGTGTCACAAGGACAGATTACAGAGTGAATCCCTTCCCACATTCACAGGAGGTGAACAGCCTCACCCCAGGGTGAACTCAATGATGCACAATTGGTGAAGATGGACGAGAGAAACTCTTCCCAATGTCTGAGCAGGTGATCGGCCTTTACCCAGTATGAACTCGCTGGTGTCTCAGTAGATGAGTTGATCGTGTGAATCCCCTCCCACATTCACAGCAGGTGAATGGCCTCTCCCCAGTGTGAACTCGCTGGTGTATCAGTAGATAAGATGACCGAGTGAATCCCTTTCCACATTCACAGCAGGTGAACGGCCTCTCCCCAGTGTGAACTCGTTGATGTGCCAGCAGATCAGATGAACGAGTGAATCCCTTCCCACATTCTGAGCAGGTGAATGGCCACTCCCCACTGTGAGCTGACTGGTGTGCCAGTAGTTCAGAAGACTGAGTGAATCCTTTCCCACATTCTGAGCAGGTGAACCGCCACTCTGCAGTATGAACTGACTGGTGTGCCAATAGCGTGGATGATCGAGTGAATCCCTTCCCACATTCTGAGCAGGTGAATGGCTTCTCACCACTGTGAACTCGTTGGTGACTCTGTAGGTTGGATGACTGAGTGAATGTCTTCCCACAGACTGAGCAGGTGAACGGCTTCTCCCCAGTGTGAACTCGTTGGTGACTCTGTAGGTTGGATGACTGAGTGAATGTCTTCCCACAGACTGAGCAAGTGAATGGCCTCTCTCCAGTGTGAACTGATTGGTGTGTCAGTAGGTGAGATAATAAAATGAATCCTTTCCCGCAGTCTGAGCAGGTGAACGGCCTCTCCCCAATATGAACTCGCTGATGTTTCTTTAGGGTGGCTGATCGAGTGAATCCCTTCCCACAATCTGAGCAGGTGAACGGCTTCTCCCCAGTGTGAACTAACTGGTGTCTTTGTAGGGTGGACGAGTGAGGGAATCTCTTCCCACAATCTGAGCAAGTGAAATCCCTCTCTGCACTGTGAACTGACTGGTGTATCAGTAAGACGGATGACTGAGTGAATCCCTTCCCACAGACTGAGCAGGTGAACGGCCTCTCTCCAGTATGAACTCGCTGATGTACCTTCAGTTTAGATGAGCAAGTGAATCCCTTTCCACAGACTGTGCAGGTGAACGGCGTCTTTCTAGTGTGAACTGACTGGTGTCTCTGTAACGTGGAAGAGTGAGGGAATCTTTTCCCACAGACTGTGCAGGTGAAATCCCTCTCCCCAGTGTGAACTGACTGGTGTCTCAGTAGGACAGATGACGAAGTGAATCCTTTCCCACAGTCTGAGCAGGTGAACAGCCTGTCCCCAGTGCGAACTCGCTGGTGAGCCATTAGGTCAGATGACTGAGTGAATTCCTCCCCAGAAATTCAGCAGATGACTAGCCTCTTCCCAGTGTGAACTGACTGCTGTGTCCACAGGTGGGAAAACTGACTGAATCCGTTCTCACCCACAGAACATCTGAATGGCCCTACCCAGTGTGAACTTGCTGATGTATCTTCCGTTGAGATGACTGAATGAATCCCGCCCCACAGTCTGAGCAGGAAGGATGATCAAGTGAATCCCTTGCTCCACTTCTTAAATATCTGGACACTGATAGCAAAACTGGTGTGTTGTGTTCAAGATTCCTGTAGACAAATTCCTTGTCATTTTTTAACCTGTAAAAAGATTTACAAAATCCATCACTGGGTGTAGGAAAGCATTTCAGATGAGAACACTTGAGTTGCCAAGGTGTGATCTGGCATCACACTGTCACAGTGAGGTTCAACCCAACTTGGAGAGAGAAATCAGCTTCTAACTGAGCAGTGATGTTATCTGGAATGACCATGAAATTCTCTGATGTTTTTCTGTCTTTATAAGAATGGGTACAGAGGGGATGTCAGGGGTAAGTTTGTTACGCAGAGATTGGTGATTGCGTGGAATTGGCTGCCGGTGATGGTGGTGGAGGAGGATACAATAGAGACTTTTAAGAGATAACTGGACAGGTATATGGAGCTCAGAAAAATAGAGGGCAATGGGTAACCCCATGAAATTTCTCAAGTAAGGACATGTTCGGCACAGCTTTGTGTGCCAAACAGCCTGTAGTGTGCTGCAGGTTTTTTTTTCTATATTTCTGCCATCTCCAATCTGTGACCTGGCTCAGTTGACTCTCTCCATTGGTATTATTCCCTGTTCCCACTGAGCAGTATTGGTTCCTGGACCCACAGTAACTGAAACACTCTTACGCAAATAACCTTTGTTGATGTGCAGCTGGTATTTTCTTTTATGTACTGTTAATTTAAAGTGCCACAGTTTTAACGCCACATAGGCATCTCATATTCAGATGTATGGTTGGTCTGCACAGCTGTTGAAGTGAATTAGAGTGAATGTTAGTATTATTTCAGGTTCTTGTCACAGTCATTGAAAAGTACAACACAGAAACAGACCCTTTGGCCCATCCAGTTTGTGTTGAACTATTTAAACTGTCAACTCCCGTACCCCTACCATCCAGGTACCTATACAAGCTTCTTAAATGTTGAAATTGAGCTCGCGTGCACCAGTTGGGCCATCTGTTCATTCCACACCTGGAAGATCGCCTGCGTGAAGAAGTTTCCCCTCATGTTCCCCTTAACATTTCACCTTTCACCCTTAACCCATGGACTCTGGTTGTAGTCCCACCCCATCTCAGTTTTAAAAGCCAGCATGCATTTACCCTACTTATAAGCTTCATCATTTTGGTATACCTCCATCAAATCTCCCCTCACTCCTCTACATTCCAAGAAATAAAGTCCTGACCTGTTCAATCTCTCCTTATAATCAAAGTCCTCCAGACCTGGCAACGTCCTTGTGAATTTTCTCTGAACTCTTTCAACCTCTTTTACACCTTCCCTGTAGGTTGGTGACCAAATCTGCACACAATACTCCAAATTAGGCCTCACCAATTTCTTGTACAAAGTCAACATCTCCTGTACTCAGTACTTTAATTTATGAAGGCCAATGTGCCAAAATCTTTCATTCCATTCCTATCTACCCATGACACCACTTTCAGTGAAATATAGACTTGTATTCCCAGATTGCTTTCTTCTACAACACTCCTCCATGCCCGACCAGTCACCGTGTAAGACCTACCATGCTGGATTCTACCAAAATGCAACACCTCACACTTGTCTGCATTAAATTCCATTTTCCATTTCTCAACACGTTTTTCCAGCTGATCCAGCTGTTCACACTGCAAGCCAAGATAGTCTTTTCACAGTCCGCTAAACCCCCAGTCTTGGTTTCATCCACAAATTTACTGATTCAGCTAACCATGTTAACATCCAGATTACTGATGCAGATGACAAACAACAACAGATCCAGCACTGATCCCTATGGCACACCACTAGTCACAGGCTTCTAGTCAAAGAGGCAGCCATCTGCTACCACACTCAGGCTTCTCCCAAAGACTGTGCCTCATCCAATTTACCATCTCATTTTGAATGTTGAATGTGCGAACCTTCTTGACCAATCTCCCGTATCAGACTTTGTCAATGCCATGCTAAAGTCCATGTAGACAACATCCACTGCCTTGCCTTCATCCTCTTTCCCTATAACGTCCTCGAGAAACTCTATAAGACTGGTTAGACATGACCCATCATGCACAAAGCCATGCAGCCTTTCCATAATCACTCCACTTTTATCCAAATATCTGGTTCCTGCACATACATTCCAATAACTTCTCCACCAGTGATGTCAAAGTCACCAACGTATAATTTCCTAGTTTATTTTCTTGAACAGCTTACCAACATTGGCTGATCTCCAATCCTCCATTCCCTCACCTGTCACTGAGGATGATTTAAATATCTGTGCTTGGGCCCTGACAATTTCTGCACTTGTCTCCTGCAGGGTCCTAGGGAACAACTTGTCAGTCCCTGGGTATTTATCCATGCTAATTTACCTTAAGACAGCAAACACCTCCACCTCTGTAATCTGTACAGGGTCCATGAAATTAATGCTGCTTTGCCTCACTTTTATAGACTGTGTGACCATCTCCTGCCTGGAAATCTTTTTGCTCTTAACATAACTGCACATTCCCTGAGGAGTCTCCTTCACCTTGTCTGCTCGGGCAACCTCATGCCTTCTTTCATTAGTGTTCATTTGAATTTCTTATAATTAATAAGTACTCCCATGTGTTCCTATCTGCCTGCACTTGGGATGCACCTCCTTGTTGTTTTGATCTGTGAGAGGAAAGCCAAAGGGGTGATAGAGGATTCATGAGTTTGGGGAACAAAACAAAAATGTGTCTGATATCCCAGTGGCAAGGTTTGCTGGTGCTGCACGGTGGGTGGGGTCTGTGAAACAAAAGTTGCAGGGGATTGGGAGCTGGAATAACAGAACAGATAGTGGAGAGGATGTGGAGACAGATGTTGTTCAGATGTGATACAAAGTCCCTAATGAAAACCTTGAGCATGGTGCAGTGAATAGTCTGAGCCCTGTATATTTCAATGCAAGGAGCATTGTAGGAACGGTAAATGTATTCAGATCATGGATCAACACCCGGAATTAAGATACTAGGATATGGCAACTGTGGACTGGGACAGGCTGCTTTATGGCAAAGGTGTGCTTGGTAAGTGGCAGGCATTCAATGCAAATTTTTGAAAGTACAATGTGGGTATGTCCTTGTTAGAATAAAAGGTAACGATAGAAACTGTAGGGAACCTTGGATTTCAAGAGATATTGAGACCCTGGTGAAGCACAAAATGGAGTTGCATAACAGGGATAGGCAGGCAGGTTCTTACAGAGTATAAGAAATGTAAGAGAAAACATAAGAAACAAATCAGGATGGCTGAAAGAAGGCATGAGGTTGCCCTCGCAGAAAAGATGAAGGATAATCCTAAGGGTTAATCAAAGCAGGCGTTTTCAACTGATGTTAAGTGGGATGACCACCAGAGGTCATGTGTAAGTGGGGAAGGTGAAAATTTCATGGGAACATGAGGAAAACCACTTCACTGAATTCGTTGTGAGAGTGTGGTATGAGATGCCAGCAGAAGTAGTGAATATTAGCTCAGTTTCACCATTTAAAAGTGTGGATAGGAGCCTGGATGGTAGGGGTATGGATGGTGATGGTCCTGGTGCAGGTAGTTGCATTAGACAGCTTAAATGTTTTTTCGGGATTGACTAGATGGGACAAATAGCCTGTTTCTGTACTAAACTTCTCCATGTTTCTGTGACAGAGAAGCTGGACAAACTTGTTTGGAAGGGAAAAGGTAGGAGTGACAACGGAGCAGCAATGGCTGGAGTTTCTGGGAGCAATTCGGGAGCTGAGTGATTGATACATCCCAAAGAAGTGGAAGCATTGGAAAGGCAGGAGGACACAACCGTTGCTGAAATGAGAAGCCAAAGCCAACATAAAAGCCAAAGAGAGGGCAAACAAAAGAGCAAAAACTATTGGGAAGCTTTTAATAACTAACAGGTGACAACTAAAAAAAATAGTCAGATGAGCTCAGGGCACGGAATGATGACATTGTAGTTATTAATGAGTGGTGATAGCAGCCAACAGCCTGAGGGATTGCGAGGCTCAAAATATCTGGGGCCTCATTATCTCTTGAAAAACCAGATTCCCTGCACCAGTTACTTTTTAAACTTTTATTTTGGCAGGCACAGACAAGCTCTACACCCTCAAAATTTCACTTCTGAAGGCTTCCACTTACCAAGTACTCCTTTGCCAGAAAACAGCCTGTCCCATACCACACTTGTCAGATCCTTTCTGATACCATCAAAATTGAATGTTCTCCAATTTAGAATCCCAATCCATGGTCCAGACCTCTCCTTTTCCATATTTGTTTGGTATCTCATGTCATTATGATCACCAAGTGCAAACTGTTCCCCTACACTAATTTCTGACACTGGTCCTGGATAATTTCCTAACAGCTTTTTGCACACTTCTATGTCGGGAATTCTATGTACTGATTTAGGGTACATTTGACGCATTCTACCCCATATAGTCCTTTTACAGTATGTGAGTCATAGTCAATATATGGAAAGTTAAAATCTCTCATTGAATCAACTTTTGTTTCTTAGCATAATCTGCAATCTCTCTACAACTATTTTCCTCTGAATCCTTCAGACTGTTGGGTGCAACCAAGTCCCAGTAATGGCCACAATATTATAATAATTTCCAGCACTGATCTCATCTGGCTTTCCTATGATGCTGCTTGCATTGTGATATACACAGCTCAGCACATTCATCACACCATGCTCAACTTTTGGATTACTGACTTTGTCTGAAGACTGAACAACATCTGTCTGGTGTGAAGAAAACAACTTCGCCCTTAATGTCAGAAAAACAAAGGAGCAGATTGCGGACTACAGGAGGAATGGAGACAAGCTAACCTCTATTGACAGCAATGGATCTGGGGTTGAGAGGGTGAACAGCTTTATATTCCTCAGCATAAACATCAATGAGGATCTTACATGGTCTGTAAATACCAGCTGTGTGGTGAAAAAGGCACAACAGCGCCTCTTTCACCCCAGATGTTTGAGGAAGTTTGGTATGGGGCCCCAAATCCTAAGAACTTTCTACAGGGACACAACTGAGAGCATCCTGACTGGCTGTGTCACTGCTTGGTATGGGAACTGTACATCCCTCAATTGCAGGGCTCTGCAGAGAGTGGTGCAGAAAGCTCAGCGCATCTGTAGATGTGAACTTCTCACTAGTCAGGACATTTACATAGACAGGTGTGTAAAAATGGCCCTAAGTTACCCCAACTACAAACTTTTCCAGCCGCTACAACCCGGGAAATGGTACCTCAGTATTAAAGCCAGCATCAACAGTCTCCAGGACAGCTTCTTCCACCAGGCCATCAGACTGATTACTTAAAGCTGACACAGATAAAATTGTATGTGATATTGACTGCCCTGTTGTACACACTATTTATTATATGTTATTATGAACTCCACATTTAGATGGAGATGTAATGTAAAGATTTCTACTCCTCATGTATATGAAGGTTATAAGCAATAAAGTCTATTCGATTTAACCTCTCCACTATCTGTTCAGGCATTCTGACTCCAATATCCACTACAGCTTTAAGTTTAACCACACACCCTCTCCCACCACACACTTGCAAAAGTAGGAGTTACCACTAGGATATTGGACCTCTGCTAGTTGTTAGTTTTACGTCCTGAACCAGTGAATTGCCTATCACCCCCTTGACTTTACTCAGTTAGGTAATTTCCCCCCCCCCCAACAGTTTACAAAGTGGTCTACCGGTTGTTGTGGGGGGTGGCCACAAGAGTACTCTGCGATGGGTATTTAACTTCATTCCCCTCCTGATCCTCACCCATTTTACTGTGTCCTGCACCTTGGGTGTAACTCACCTCTCTTCATGTCATATCTAACACCCTCCGACTCCAGGATGATCTGGAATTCATCCATTTCCAGCTCCTTCAAGTGCAGGGTTACAAGCTACAGCTGGATGCACATTTTGTAGGTGAGGGCTTCAGGGACACAGGAGAACTCCCCACCAGCCCACCAATGTCCCCTCTAATTCATAATGACCAGTGTGCATAAAAGTCTTCTGCTGCGTAGTTTTTAACCTAGTGACAACAACATGTGCACACTAAATTTTATATAGGGAGGTATTCATTTTAACAGTTAGCAAATCACTGTGAATAAGAAATTTGAACTCCTTTGGGTTTATTCCAGTTCATCTGCACTCTCACACAGCCACTGTAGCAGGCCTGTGGTGGATAATAAAGGATTTTCTCGCAAGAAAATCCATCCGTATCAGAATCAGAATCAGAATCAGACTTTAATCGCCAAGTACCTATGCACAGACAAGGAATTTACTTCCTTGTATTATGTGGTTTGCTTTCAAATTGACACTTTAAAATGCCAGATTTCTAAATATCACTCCAGTTCTTCCCACTTGCAAATTCTCCAGCAACTTTTGTATCACCAGAATACAAACAGGTAACACAAGTTTCTGTATTTTACATAAATATTTCCCCTGAACCCTCCCCCAGGTGACTGACGGTGGTGAACTCAGTGATGGCAATGCCAATGAATATGAAGGGAAGGGCAGTAGTCTGTCTCATTGGAGTCTGTCACATTTGTGATGTTAAAGCTACTTGTTGCCCAGGGCAAAGGAGTTTAATATCATTATGTCCCCAGAGCGAATGGGTCTAAACCTGTTCTCACGGGTAGAAAAGTCCTGAATAAGAGGAGGTAGAACAAGGGGCACACACAAAATGCTGGAGGAACTCAGCATGCCAGGTAGCATCCATGGGAAAGAATATTAATGTTGAGTTCGTCCAGCACTTTGTGTGAGTTTCTTGGATTTCCAATACAAAAAAAAACACAAGAAAAAAAACCCCATAGAAAACCAACAGCACAATACAGGCCCTCCGACCTACAATGCTGTGCCGAACATTAATTACTTTAGAAATTACCTAGAGCTCCCCATGGCCTTCTATTTTTCGACGTGCCATGTATCTATCCAGGAGCCTCTGAAAAGACGCTTTCATCACTGTCGCGGGCAGCCCATTCCACGCACTCACCGCGTAAAAAAACTCACCCCTCGTGGTGATATCACGTGTCTGAACGTGTTGGAGTGTTCTGAGCATGCGCAGAAATGAAGAACGATCGAGGAGCATGGTGTTACGTTGCCATTAAATAAAAGTTCAATGCTTCCAGAATATGGTTTGTTATGAGTAACCCACGGTACGTTTAAAGAACACAACACCCCTGACACCTCCTTCGTAACCACTTCCAAGCACCTTAAAACTGTGCCCTCTCGACAGTTTTTCTCTTGTTTGTAATTGCAGGTGGAACAAAGGTGATTTTCTCAACTGGTGATGTAAAAGATTTTGTTCCCTTTCTCCGAGTTCCTAATCCTTGCATTTAGATAGCTGGAGCTCAGCTCTGTCTGAGAGATCCATCGGTTCCCATTCCCTCATCAGCCGGAAGCTCCCCGGGGGCCAAGTACGGATCATAGGGTTGAGAGAGAGGGACTGCGGGTCACGGTATCGGCAGTTCACAGCAATTAACCCGTCGGCGTTGAAAACCTCCAGAATTCGGAGAATCCGTCTTACCAGCTGCTGAACTTCAGAGGCCATTTGTGTACTGCGCGCATGCGTGATATTCGTTTACATCGCATCCCTGACGCCTGCGCATTTGATCGGTGCTTCGGCGCCGGTGAAATTTTGTAACGCAGGGATTTTTGGGTAATCACTGTGCCATTGGAAGTTTCCGCAATCACAGGTTCCATGTCCATACCTCAGTTTATTTTGTGTGTATAGAAAATTCAGCAGCTGTTTTAACGCGGAAAGCGGCTCCCATAACAATATACTCAATATCAACGTGTTTCTTATGCCAAAGTACAATCCTCTTACAAATGCAGATATGAAACACAAGATTTTGTGGTTAATGGAAATGTAGACACACACAAAATGCTGAAGGAACTCTGCAGTTCACACCGCAACTGAGCAGAGGAGTACTCAGTCTAGGCATGCTGAAGGCGCTCGGTCTGAACGTTGTCTGTTTGCTCCTCTCCACATTTGCTGCCTGATCTGTTGATTTCCTCCATTATTTTGCAGAAAATAACCACTTTTTTTCTCAATCAAACAGTTTCAAAATGTTTCTGATCTTTTATTTGTAGCCACATCCTGCTGATCTGATTCCTCTTCCTCCTTCTTGTAAACTCTAGACCCTATCTCTCTCTGGAGCCCCAAAGCCCTGACTCAGGCTGGCAACTCCTTGATTTCTGACTCTGCTCCATCGAAGATTCACTCGCTAGTCTGCTGTCAGACTTTAGAGGCGCATTGCAACAACACAGCTGACTGAGGCACAATCCTTTGAAATGAGTGAAAATGACTCAAAGCGTTGAAAAGAGCGGAGAAGAAGGAGTTTAACCACCTTAGTCCAGAGCCCTGAAGAACGTGAAAACCACAGTGAGCTCATGGTCTTATTCAGCCTGGACAAAATCATGCAGGAAATTCATGCAGGTGTATAGGATGATTGGAGGCATTGGTCAAAGCATAGCCAGAGACTTTTTTCCAAGGGCTGAAACGGCAAACCAGGGGGCTTAGTTTTAAGCTGCTTGGAAGAAGGTACAGAGGAGATGTCAGAGCTAAGTTTTTTTAAGCTAAGAGTGGTGTGTGTGTGCGTGTGGGATGCACTGCCAGCGACAGTGGTAGAGGCGTATACAATAGGGTCTTTTAATAGACTCTTAGATAGGTACATAGAGATTAGGAAAATAGGGGGCCAAGCGGTAGAGTAATTCTAGGCAGTTTCTAGAGTAGGCTACATGGACAGCACAATACTGTGGGCCGAAGGGCCTGTAATGTGCTGTAGATTTCTATGATTGTATGGAATTCAAGGGAAATCTCCTATCCCACGGAGTGGTGACTAGTTGTAACCTGTCATCACAGGGAGAGTGAGAGGGGAACGGCAGGGATAGATTTTGATATACTGGTATATAACAGAAACATGGGCAAGGACCAGATGGGTCGAGTGGCCTTTCTACCGTACACTCTGCGTATGGTAGAGACATTAAGTGCATGTGGCACGTGATTTGATACAAAAATGATTTATCTTTCACAGATCCACAATATTAAACATCAGTCTAGTTCAAGAATAACATCAGCAGAACAGACTCCTCCAATGCTCAGTGACCAGGGTTCACTCCTGGGTGCGATGAGCAGGCGCAAGAACTGCAGAATCTGACAGTAACAGTCCCTCATGAACCTGCAGCTGCCTTCAGTCACCGTGATGGTTAAACAGTTAACACAGAGCTGATTTGAACTTCCTCCCTGATGTGAAGTTGCTGGTGTTGCAGCAGCTGGGATGATCGAGTAGAACTCTTTGCTCACTCCGGACAGAAATGTGGCCTCTATTTATTGTGAACTCACCGGAGCATCACAAGTTAGGTTAACTGAATGAGTCTCTTCACACACACGGAGCAGGTGAACGGTCACTTCCCAGTGCGAAGATGCTGGTGTAGCTGCGATGGCCGACTGAATCCCTTCCAAAATGAGAGCCAGTGAATGACATTTCATCTCTATCAACGCCATGGCAATGTATCCAATCAGATCACGGACATCGACACGATTTCAGTCCGTCCTTGTAGCGAGTGGGTCGCTGTCTTCTCCAGCATCTCCGAATCGAGTTCAAGGATCGGTGGCATTCAAGCACTGGTGAACTGACAGTTGCAGCTGAACTAACGTGCTGTTGTGTTTGTGATTCCCATACACAAATCCTTTGACTTTTCTACACTGTTAAAAGTTTACAAAAGCACGTCAGTGGGTAAAGGACAATATTTCAACTCAGATAATTTTAGTCTCCATGGTCTCCATTCTGATAAAAACACTGTCACAGCTCAAAACAATTTGGAGGAACAAGACTTCATCTTCTAACTGGCTACAGTTCTGGCATCAGGCACAATATCAAACTCTCTGCTTCCCTCTCTGTATCAAAATGGATCAATTCTCCCCTTCATCAGTCTGTGACCTGGCTCAGTTTGTCTGTCTCCTTCGCATTCTGAGCATGCGCCACACACCGACTGAGATTACATTTTATTTACACGGCTGCGACTAGAGACTTTCTGATTATTATGTCCCTCCTGGTAAACTCAGAGTCAGTAATGAGATTGAACCTCAGGAGTAGGTGATTAGGCTTTTTCGTTGGAGATCCATAAACAGCCGGTAGCGTGTGGCTGGATGAGTGGGTCGTTTTCAGACTGGAAGGAGGGAGCGTTTGGAGTTCCCCAGAGATCAGTCCCTGACCACAGTTGTTCACAGTTTAATGGCCTGGCGGAGGCAGCGAGATGTGAGATGTCCCAGTCTGCTGGTGACGCAGAAAGAGTGGGAGTTGGGGGAGGGGAGGCTATTCACATGCAATTTCGTAGCTTTGCAATCAGTACATAGTGCACTGTGGGGCTGCAGTGGCGGGTTCCATTGCTGGGATCAGTGCACAGTCACTGTGGGCTATGAGGATTTTGTGAATAAAGCGCCATTCTCCAATTAAGAATCTCAAGCCGCGGAGTAAGCCTACCGTTTGTACATTTATATTGTATTTATGGCATTGTGATAACCAGATACTATAGCCCTCCACGACCTCTCTATCCAGTCTTTTCAATATCCGACTTCATTCGTAAATTTGGCCAGCGGACCATCAATACTGTCATCCGATACATTGACATAGAACTCGCTAATAGAAAAGTAAAGCTTTTTTTCACTAAGTACCCTCTGGCTTCTAAGCAAACAATGTTATTTTACTTGCTTGCTTATTATATTTAATGATAATTAGTGAGTGCAACCGTGCAATACTTTGCCATGTAATTAAATTAAGTATTATATGTTTTATTGTACCAGTTGTACACTGAAATGTAGTGATAGGCTATAAGTTTGGTAATGACTTAACTACCACTATATTTCTGTGTGTGTGTGTGTGTATATATATGTATATATACACATATACATATATACAAAGTAAATAGGAAGTCCCGCTCAGAGCGGATAGTTCAAAGGTTAATTTATTATCCAAGCAGGTATCCATAAACAACTCTGAGTTTATTTCTTCTCCAGAGAGCCACGAAATAAAGAAAGAACATGAAAGTCGATCAGAGGGAAACGTCAAACAGTGGTGGGAGGTGAGTGTTTGGGGCAACACGGGGCTGCATAAGATGGAAATTAATTCCATAGAGGATTAACAAAGAGGGTAGAGATTATTTGTTATAGGGAGTGCAATGAAGATTCACCAGACTGATCCCTGGAGTGGTGGGTCATCAGATGGAGAAAGATCAAATGCAATAACCCTTTTATTTAGAGAATCGAGGACTGAGGTGAACACATTGAAAAGCACAACCAGTTGAACCAGGGATCCCAGTCTCTGGAAAAGGGGATGGACTGTCCGGGACTGAGATGAGGGGAAATGTCTCCATTCAGAGGGTGGTGAATGTCAGTAAATCCCCACCACAGAGGGCGGTGAAAAATCAGTGATTGTCCTCACATAAAACAGAGGCCGGCAGATGTGTGCAGACCGAAGGGATCGAGGAAATGTGGATCGGGGAGAAACATGTGTCTGAGATGGGAGAGCATCCATCATCTTGTTGATGGTTAGAGCGGCTGAATGGCCACCCCCTGCAGTTTCTCACTTGATGTCTCAGTGTTCCTGTCCAGTGAGGCCGGAGGAATGTGAATAGAAATTAGTGTTTATAAACATAAACTGATTTAAATGAAACCTGAACATTTCCTGTTTGGGTCTGAATTTTGTGTTGGACTGGGATGGGAATCGAGCCCGTGACTCTGTGACTTGGGGGTGGAGGGAAAGGGACGTGGAAGACATGGAGGCAAAAAACTAAAAACGTATCTGGTGGAAATATGGAGTAATGTGGGAAATGCGGCGGATGGGTCGGGCAGCGTGTGAGGGGCTAGGAGCGGAGTCACCGGTTCAGCTGGGAGACCCTCCACCCGTCACCTGATCCCGTTTCCTGTTCACGTTTCTCTGCAGATCTGCAGCATCTGCGGGTCACTGCTCTATGTGTACGTGTAGTTTCATCTTTCACCCGTTCAGACAAGGCAGTGAGATCTGGATCTGTCACATCCTTCCTTGTTTTTTTTTTCCTGCAATATTTTCAGCATGTTTCATTCCACTGTTTGTACCTGCTGAAGTGCAGCCAATGTTTCTGGATGTATGACCCACTTATGTGAGAATTTAGCCTTTTGATTTATCTGAGCTTCTCATAAATGTGTACAGTTCATCTAAGCTTCACTCCAGAATTTCCAAAGCAACAACCCAGTCAAATAGTTCCACACAATTAAAATAGTTTATTACATTTTTATTTTTTTATTTTGTACTACTTACATAGTTTAACTATTTAATATGTATATTATTATTTTAAATCACAATTGTCAAAATCTATTGTTATGAATTAGGTTCTGCGACTGCCGCAGAGACAACAAATTTCATGACATATGCCGATGCTATTAAACCTGATTCTGATATTGATATGGGAGACCCACCACCGATCACCTGATCCCAGTTACTACAGATCGTAATGTGAGATTGAAGCCTTCTCTATTTATTTGTATTCCTCAGAAATGCAACAGTTAAGTTTCCTTCTGAGCTTCCAAAGCAGAAGCTCAGTCTGTCTAATGTAAATAAATATTATGGCTGTAGAGAAAGTGCAGTGCAGATAGACATCTGGTGCAGGGTCATGTTGGGTTACGTTGTGAGGTTCAGTCTATTTTATCATTCAGTTGGCTTCTAACCGCAGACAGGAAGCCGTCCTTGAGCCTGGTAGTACACGCTTTAAGGCTCTTGTATCTCTTCCCCGATGGGGGAGCGGGTTTGCAGCAATAATGTCCAGGTTGTGAGGATCTTTGACTACATGACCTGCTTTTCTAAGCCAGGCGAAGTGTAGGAAGAGTCCATGGAGGGAAGGCTTGTTTCTCTGATGTTCTTTGCTCTACAAAGTTCTCTGCAGTTCTTTGCAGTCATGGGCAGAACAGTAGCCATATGAAGGCATAAAGTATCGACAAAAAGCTCAGAGACCTCGGCCTTTACTCTGCCTTGTGTACCTGGATCCCGGACTTCCTGTCAGATCGTCGGCAGGTGGTAAGAGTGGGCTCCCTCACCTCTGTTTCTCTGACCCTCAGCACAGATGCCCCTCATAGCTGTCTCCTTGGCCCCCTCCTTTACTCTCTGTGCACCCATAACTTGTGTCGCCACTTACAGCTCTAATCTGCTAATTAAACTTGCTGACGACACGACATTGATTGGCCTAATCTCAAATAATAACTTTCAAACGATCAAACGCCTCCTAACAAGGCTCGGTCCAAACAAACTTTTCAATCTTCTTCAGGAGATTAGTCAGAGGAAGAGCGATACCAGCAAAGTTCTTAAAGAACTTACTATAATATCCAACCATTTCCAGAAACCTTCTAAGAGCCTTTTTAACCAACTGGAATAGGAAGTTCAGAATTTGGGAAGCGGCCTGGTCGAGGGAAGTGCCTGGTGTGATAAGTGCTAGTCTTTGGCTCGAGAGATTCTAGCAGTTTTGACATTTGGATTGTGCAATCAAGAATTGATTAGCAGTTGATTGGCAATCAAGATTTGAACAGCTCAGAATAGCAGAAAACAGCTGATTGGGCAATCGAGGCCAGGTGACCAAGCAGCTTGCAAATTCCAACAAATTAAAAGAGGGAGATCCTGTCGGGAAACGGCCTAGTTGAAGGAAGTGTCTGGTGTGATCAGTGCTAGTCTTTGGCTCGAGAATCTTCGGCGAGGAGGCTGAGGGTGGAGACTGCGCCACAAATGGAGAGGGTAAATACTGCGCCACAAATGGAGAGGGTAAAGACTGCGCCACAAATGGAGAGGGTAAAGACTGCGCCACAAATGGAGAGGGTAAAGACTGCTCCACAAATGGAGAGGGTAAAGACATGACCGCTAAGCTGATTCAGTGTGCTACGTGCATGATGTGGGAGGTCAGGGACACTGGTGGTGCCCCCGGCTGCTACAGCTGTGGAAAGTGTGTCCAGATTCAGCTTCACCGAGGATACCGGAAGAGAGAACGGGGGCGACGATGAGGAAGGAAAGGATGCTTGAAGTACAGGAGACCGCAGGGGATGTACCTCTCATAAACAGGTTCACCCTCTTGGAAGCTGTCAGGACAGAAGATACTGCCAGTCTGAGAGGCGGACAGGTCAGCGAGTCGAAAATTGGTGCAGAAGCACAGCCGAGGAGTCAGACATCAGGAAGAGCCGTGGTAGTAGGGGACTCCATAGTGAGAGGTACGGAAAGGGGATTCTGCGGCAACAGGCGAGATTTAAGGATGTCCTGAATCCAGGACATCACGGACCGATTGTAGGGAATCCTTAAGCGTGAAGGTGAACAGCCGGAAGTGGTAGTGCATGTCGGCACAAATGACATCGGGAAGAAAAGGAAGGACATTCTGCAGCGGGAATTCAGAGAACTCGGAAGAAGGCTGAAAAGCAGGACTTCCAGGGTGGTTATCTCCGGCTTGCTTCCAGTTCCTCGTGCTGGAGAGGTCAGGAACAGGGAGATAATGGATCTGAATGTGTGGCTGAGGAGTTGGTGCAGAAAGCAAGGATTTACATTCTTAGACCACTGGGGTATGTTTTGGGGTAAGGGTAAATTGTACAAAAGGGACGGGTTGCACTTTAATAGGCGGGGGACCAGCATTCTGGGAGGCAGGTTTGCCACTGCAACATGGATATGTTTAAACTAAGTAGTGTGGAGAGGGTATGAACTGGAAATATAAAGATGGAGTTAAAGGGAAAGTTAAAAAAGAAAAATTAAAGAGGACAACATAATGAATGGAGCAGAAAGCTCAAGGAGAGATCATACAGTATGGCCAAGTGAAATAAGAATTGATATGAAAGGTGAGGGGACTAACGAATTAAAAGTATTATATATGAATGCACGAAGTATAAGGAATAAAGCAGATGAGCTTGAGGCTCAGTTGGAAATTAGCAAGTACGATGTTGTGCGAATAACAGAGACATGGCTTCAAGTGGACAGGGCCTGGGAAATGAATATTCAAGGATATACATGTTATCGAAAGGACAGACAGTCGGGCAGAGCGGGTGGGGTGGCTCTGTTGGTGAGGAATGATATTCAGTCCCTTGCGAGGGGAGACATAGAATCAGGGGATGTAGAGTCAGTATGGATAGAACTGAGAAATTCTAAAGGTAGAACGACCCTAATGGGTGTTTATCTGCAGGCCCCCAAACAGTAGTCTGGATGTAGGGTGTAAGTTGAATGAAGAGTTAAAATAGGCATGTCGCAAAGGTAGTGATACAGTTGTCATGGGGAATTTCAACATTCAGGTAGACTGGGGAAACCAGGATGGTACTGGACCACAAGAAAGGGAGTTTGTGGAGTTTCTCCAAGATGGATTCTTAGAAAAGCTTATACTGGAGCCTAACAGAAAGAAGGCAATTCCATATTTAGTGTTGTGCAATGAACCGGATTTGATCAATCACCTCGAGGTAAATGGGCCACTAGGAGGTAGTGACCATAATATAATGTTTTAACCTAGAATTTGAGAAAGAGAAAGGAAAATCTGATGTGTCAGTATTACTGTTGAACAAAGGGAACTATGGAGCTATGCGGGAGGAGCTGGCCAAAGTTCAATGGAACAATACCCTAGCAGGGAAGACAGAGGAACAACAATGGCAGGTATTTCTGGGAATAATGCAGAAGGTGCAGGATCGGTACATTCCAAAGAGGAGGAAAGATCCTAAGGGGAGTAAAGACTTCCGTGGCTGACCAGGGAAGTAAAGAACAGTATAAAAATAAGAGAAGTATAACATAGCAAAGATGAGCGGGAAACCGGAGGACTGGGAAGCTTTTAAAGAGCAACAGAAGATTTTAAAAAAGGCAATACGCCGAGAAAAAAATGAGGTACGAAGGTAAACTAGCCAAGAATATAAAGGAGGATAGTAAAAGCTTCTTTAGGTATGTGAAAAGCAAAAAAAAAAAAAAATAGTTAAGACCAAAATTGGGACATTGAAGACAGAAACGGCTGAATTTATTATGGGGAAACAAGGAAATGGCAGATGGGTTGAACAGGTACTTTGGATCTGTCTTCACCAGGGAAGACACAAACGATCTCCCAGATGTAATAGTGGCCAAAGGAACTAGGGTAATGGATGAACTGAAGGAAATTTATATTAGGCAAGCAACGGTGTTGGACAAGCAGTTGAGCCTGAAGGTTGATAAGTCCCTGGGACCTGATGGTCTGCATCCCAGGGTACTTAAGGAGGTGGCTGTAGAAATCGTGGACGAATTGGTAATCATTTTCCAATGTTCTATAGATTCAGGAACAGTTCCTGCGGATTGGAGGGTGGCTAATGTTGTCCCACTTTTCAAGAAAGGAGGGAGAGAGAAAACAGGGAATTATAGACCGGTTAGCCTGACGACAGTGGTGGGAAAGATGCTGGAGTCAATTATAAAAAAGGAAATTACGGCACATTTGGATAGCAGTGGAAGGATCAGTCCGAGTCAGCATGGATTTATGAAGGGGAAATTATGCTTGAATAATCTTGAGTTTTTTGAGGATGTAACTATGAAAATGGACAAGGGACAGCCAGTGGATGTAGTGTACCTGGACTTCCAGAAAGCTTTTGATAAAGTCCCACATAGGAGATTAGTGGGCAAAATTAGGGCACATGGTATTGGGGGCAGAGTATTGACATGGATTGAAAATTGGCTGGCTGACAGGAAACAAAGAGTAGTGATTAATGGGTCCCTTTCGAAATGACAGGCTGTGAACAGTGGGGTACCGCAATGTTCGGTGCTGGGACGGCAGCTGTTTACAATATACATTAATGATTTAGATGAAGGGATTAAAAGTAACATTAGCAAATTTGCCGATGATACAAAGCTGGGTGGCAGTGTGAAATGTCAGGAGGATGTTATGAGAATGCAGGGTGACTTGGACAGGCTAGGTGAGTGGGAGAATGTATGGCAAATGCAGTTTAATGTGGATGAATGTGAAGTTATCCACTTTGGTGGGAAGTGCAGGAAGGCAGATTACTATTTAAATGGAGTCGTCAGGAAAAGGGGAAGTACAACGAGATCTAGGTGTTCTTGTACATCAGTCGATGAAAGCAAGCATGCAGGTACAGCAGGTAGTGAAGAAAGCTAATGGCCTGCTGGCCTTTATAACAAGAGGAATTGAATATAGAAGTAATGAGGTCCTTCTGCAGCTGTACAGGTCCCTGGTGAGACCCCACCTGGAGTATTGTGTGCAGTTTTGGTCTCCACATTTGAGGAAGGACATTCTTGCTGTTGAGGGAGTGCAGCGTTGATTCACAAGGTTAATTCCTGGAATGGCGGGACTATCATATGTTGAAAGATTGGAGCGACTGGGATTGTATACACTGGAATGTAGAAGAATGAGAGGGGATCTGATTAAAACGTATAAGATTATTAAGGGATTGGACACGCTGGAGGCAGGAAGCATGTTCCCGCTGATGGGTGAGTCCAGAACTAAAGGCCACAGTTTACGAATAAGGGGTAGGCCGTTTAGAACAGAGATGTGGAAAAACTTTTTCACCCATAGAGTAGTGGATATGTGAAATGCTCTGCCCCAGAAGGCAGTGGAGGCCAAGTCTCTGGATGTTTTCAAGAGAGAGTTACATACAGCTCTTATAGATAGTGGGGTCAAGGGATATGGGGAGAGGGCAGGAAAGGGGTATTGATTGTGTATGATCAGCCATGATCACAGTGAATGGCAGTGCTGGCTAGAAGGGCTGAATGGCCTGCGCCTGCACCTGCTGTCTATTGTCATTTTCTGCGATATTTTGAAAATCAAGTCGTCAAGTCACTTATATTGTCATTTCAACCATAACTGCTGGTAGGGTACATAGTAAAAATGAGACAACGTTTTTCAGGACTATGGTGTTATATGACACAGTACAAAAACTAGACTGAACTACGTGAATATAAAACAACACGGAGAAAGCTACACTGGACTACAGGCCTACACAGGACTCCATAAATTGCACAAAAACAGTGCTGGCATTATAATAAATAATAAACAGGACAATAGGGCAAGGTGTTAGTCCAGGCTTTGGGTACTGAGGAGTCTGATAGCTTGGGGGAAGAAACTGTTACATAGTCTGGTCGTGAGAGCTCGAATGCTTCGGCTCCTTTTTCCAGATGGCAGGAAGGAGAAGAGATTGTATGGGGGAACATGGGGTCCTTCATAATGCTGTTTCTTTTGCGGATGCAGCGTGTAGTGTAAATGTTTTTGATGGCGGGAAGAGAGACCCCGATGATCTTTTCAGCTGAACTCAGTATCCGCTGCAGGGTCTTGCGATCTGAGATGGTGCAATTTCCGAACCAAGCAGTGATGCAGCTGCTCAGGATGCTCTCAATACAACCCCTATATAATGTGATGAGGATGAGGGGGGGGGGGGGGGAATGGAAGACAAGTGTGTGCGCTGGTGTTTGCTTTGCCCTCGCTGTGTTTTTAGTTTGTGTAGTTTTGTATGTTTCGTTTGTTAATAATTTCAGAGAGAGACACGGATTTCACACCGGCCATGTGGATTCAGGATTAAATGGATCGAAATATGAGCGTATCTACACCCGATACGATAAAACCACGATTCAGAGGTATTGGGAATTCGGAATTGTCATTTTGGAAGGCTGGTTATTTTAATGAGCACCAGAAGCTGCTCTGAACACTTTTAAATGCTGGTTTTAAGTTGTAGGTCTCCATTGGAAAATATGTTTTTTCAGTGTAGCATCTGCCCTGTAATATGTAAATGACAGGTCAGTTTAGATAACGTGGCGGTATAGTCAATAGCTCAGCGATTTGCTTATGTCATCAGCCCTAGTTCCATAAGTTATCCAGCTGCTGCTGGGTGGTCAGATTAAATCGATTATTTCCCTCAGACCTATTTCTCGGAACACTGTAAATGCAGATTCCAAAAGTTGTAATTTCCACCCTCCTGGCCGGACGCGACTGCCCGCTGTCTTCCAGCCACTATTCAGTCTATCTACTACATCACCTGCCTTCTGTTAGGAAGCCAAATCTGAATCAACGCAGGATTACCTAGATCCCATGCCCCCTGACTCTAGGAATTAATACGCCTACATCGACTGTTCAGATTATTCTGTTTGTTTTATTTTCACTTTTACAAATAATTCAATTTGGCTCATACAGGACAATATACCTCTCAAAGAGCCACGTTGTGTCTCGGTAGCCAGACTACGTTTCTCCAAATACTCATAAATTCCATCTTCAATTATCCTCTACAATAGCTTACCCACTACTGATGGAAGACTGACTGGTCTATGCTTCCATTGAGTATCCCTATTATCTTACTTCAACAAATGAATAACGTTTGCCGCCATCTAATTTTCTAGTTCTACTTCCGCGGCCAGGGAAAACACAAATATCCTGTCCAGAAGCACAGCAATGTTTTCGCTTCCCTTGCCAAATCAACTGGACTATATCCTTTCCGCAACCGGGGAATCATCTATCATAATGTTCTGCAAGTTTTAAGCGCATCCTCTTTCTTAGCGTCGGCATGTTCTAGCATATCTGCCTTTTTTACGCTGTGTTCACGTGCATCAATGTGTTCAGTAAGAAGATTCACTGCCTCGTTGGACTCCAGACACATGTTTTCCTCTTTTACCTCTGATCTGCCCACACTCTCTCCAGTCACCTTCCTGTTCTTCACAGTACAACACACCAAGGACTTCTCAATTTCCCTTCTAAATTCTCTAAGTTCATTCTTAAATTCTCTCCTGTCTATATTGTGACCCTCCATAACCCTACCTGCTTCTTTCTCCCTATATCTTAAGTACCTTTCATTCTTCCTCTTGACGAGTGGTTCCAACTTTGTTGTCACCCAGGGTTACCTTATGCTGTCATCCTTGCCCTGCGACGAGAGAAGCCCTTTCTGAACCTTATGTCAGTGCTCCTTAAACAATCTCCACATATCTGTTGAGCATTTCCCTGAGTACATCATTTCCCAATGTACGTTCCCAAGTTCCTGACAGGTCGCAGCATAATTCGCAGACATCTAATTAAACACCCGCCATGCTCCCTGGTCCTGCCCATGTGCAAGGTAAATAGAGGGCAGATCTGCCTTATTGCTCTGAAATGCTGACCCACCGAGAGATCTGTCACCTGATACGTTTCCTTTACTAATATTACATCCGCTATGGGCTGTTCGCTAGTCCGCCTGACTTCATGTAGTGACATGAATCATTCCTGGACACAACTAAAAAATTATGACATACCTGGACCTTTTACTCTGGTGAGGTGCAAAAGAATATTGTGGAAGTTTCAGTTACCCGTGCCAATAACATGGCCGATATCCAATATCTGCTTCCCGATCTGTTCTTCACCATTCCCGTTGCACTTATTTGATTGATCTGGCGGGCGGCTGTATAGAATTCTCCAAATGGGGTGATCGAGTTCTTCAAATTTCTGTGTTAGTCTCACCATCTATTACTAGGCAAACGCTCCACGTTCTCCCTCACTGCATCTGCGATACTATCCCTGATTTGCCCTGATAATGACCCTGTCCCATTATCAACATCGAAAACATGGAGTGTCCTGAAGCCATCCCTGCCCTTGTGACAGTCGCGTGTCTGTGATAGATTGGAACACACTTCAAACAATGTAACAATCAGGCCAGCAGCATTGAGCGTTTGTATTCCTACCTCAACTGTATGAAGTCAGTAATCTTCCGCGAATTCAGCTATTTCCGGATGACCAGGCACATGATTGTTTGAAATTATGATATATTTGCCAAACCTGTTCATTCTAAAACGGCTTTATTTGAAAACTCCGCTGAATTGCCATTGGACACGGGCGTCATCTACACAGATGGCCATTTAATGTAAACACATACTTCATTCCATTCCTCAGCTCTTCTCTGAATTTCCTTTGTGTCAGTGTATAGATACAAGTATTGGTGCACATGCTGAGAATCTGCAGCATGTACCCAAATTTTTGTAGGATGTATACCGGGGAACTCAAATATCTGTCCTGGTAAAAGTAGTTTTGCTTTTGCCAGTTCAGGGTATGGGCTACATGCGGAATCCAAAATAATATGAAATTAGCTGATATAGAAAACAACAAAATCATCGATTTTCTGCGTTTTTCCACTGCTTCATCTTTCTGATTGTCGCTGCTGTGCCGAAGCCTTCTTCGGGCTCTATTTGCCACGACGATATGTCTTACGGTTAACCCGTTAAACACCAGGATTAAGCCGATTGGTAGCAATGGTGTTAAAATACTGAGCAGTAATTGGTATCCTCTCCACACGGGTGAAGTAGCGTATTCATATGTGACGGTGCACCGCCACGGCGTGTTGTCAATGATGACGTAAGGTTCAACGGCAAAGTATAACGGGACACATCTCCCGCAGCTCCCTATAACCACGGCCACGATAACCAACGTTGCTGTTCTCTCAGTGCAGTATCGCTCCCGCAGCTTTTGGCAACATATTGCGATGAAGCGATCTAAGGTAAAACTGACCGTAAACCAAACCGAACAGTCCTGAGTCATAGCAACAAATACAAGAGTCAGAGCGCATACAGGAGTGATGAGCAGGGATCTGGAATAAATGTAGATATTGTTTGTCTGTTCCACTAAAGCGACAACTGTAACCACCATCAGATCCGCTGTTGCCATTCCAACCAGGTAACGGGTGATGCATTTGGAGAGTCCGCATTTTCCCCGAGAAAGGATCACAATCGCCGTTAAATTAACTGCAAAAATTTGGAAACAAAATAGAAATACGGTCAGCTCCCTGAATGCTCCCATTCTACCGATGATAGCGATGGAGGGTACGGTCTGTTTGGAAGTGGAGCGGGAATCCAGTGTGTGCGGTCTCCGTCGCTGCATTTCGGCTGGAGGACAATGACGGACATGAATTTCAGCGGATTGGCAACCATCCCACAGTTTAGAGCGAGACATCCAAGTTCCACGACTCACGTACGGCTGAGCAGTGGATCGCTCCTTTGAACAACACTATTTCCTTATTAGTGGTGAAATAGCTGAAGGGATTGTTTCTAGCGGTGACAAATTGGAGACAAGGAGATATAAAACACGAGCTCTCATTTACTGACATACAGAAGAACAGACCTACGAGACGAAAATAGACTGGACCGTCATTTAAATGAGCTGTCACGTTGTTATAAAGTCGAAGTGTTTACACTGACAGAGACTCGAGCCTAGAAGAGCAGAGACCAGCATCACTTCAGAAAGCCTACCGAGGTGAAATTATGAAACATCGACAATATCGACAACAACTTAATTGACAAAAGAAAAAAAAATCTGCGACCAAATTAAGAAAAGTGGAAAAAAAAACAATCAGATGCCTGAATCATCCATTCCGGAAACAAGTTTCAGACGATGGTGCCATCTGCGCCTAGTAACAGTGCGGATACCGCATCAGAGTAACAGCAAGACGACGGCACCATACATAAAGTAACCAGTTCTGGCATCTTACCAGGGACACCAACCGCTACAAGTGTGGGATAGAAAATGGCCGCGATGTAGTAAATCGCCGGATATCCCATATTCCGTCAGATGCAGCGTTCAGTTGTACGGAGCGTTTCAGCTGCTCAGATGGACTGGTGATCGGTTTAGTAGACTTTTATTGAGGTGAGAGCATTTCCACTGAGGCAATCAGCGTGGCTATCACGCCAGGGACATTAGTGACAACCTACTACACAAACACTTACGTTAAACTATTTATACTCACTCTCTCACCGTATCATGAATTTGACTCCTCAAGGGATATTACAATATATTTACTTTAAATAATATACGATTTGAATTTCCCATGTTATTTGCTATCATACTTGGCTTCAACTATTTAAATAGGATTTATTTTTCATATCTGTGTGGCTTTTAAAGTAGGCGTTCATTCTGAAGACAATTTATTTTGTAACGTGACAGAGCACATTCGCTTCAGAAATTGAGGAGTTTGGACTGGCGGGGGAATGGAGAACTCTTCTTTATTGAAGTGGAACATTCGTTCATTCTTTTCTTTCGTTCGTTCAAGTCATTCCGGACGGTTTGAGTGTTGGGAATCACAGTGACAGCTGACATGTGTTAGAATAAATTACGCTGCACATATTCCTCCAAATACATTTAAAAATCCACAGTGATATTCCAGAGACCAGTGATCAAAAATGGAGCGTGTCCTTTGGAGGTTAGCGAGGGCTGTAGACAGTTTGAAGAACAATGTCCTCTAGCGCACACATGGACCGTTTGTCAGGAACGTGACCTCTGCCAGACATGACCACCCCATACCTGTAACGTGCGATGCAGTCTATTTAACTTTAAATCTATTCTCAAACATGCCACAATTCTACCACCATTTCTCCATCCATTCGCACTTTGAATAAAAGTAGCAAAGCGAAAACTGTGAACACTCCGCAGGTTCCCAGGCTGTTATATTTTTTTTGCCACGAAGTTGTATTTTTCTTCTCCTGATTTACTTTCAGGTATATTGCCTTTCGAGCGTCACTATGAGTTTGTGCAGCACAGCGGAAGTGTTCAAGCTCACCTGTCAATCACACTTCTTCCTGCTCCTGCAGTGAACCACTCCGTGCCTATTGTGCGACTCGGCTTACTGGAGAAAGTCTCTTCACCCTGTTTCCCTTGTGGAACTCTTACCAATGTGCGCCCCTCGGCTGACTCGAGTAAGTATCACCTCTGCATTCAAATTCATCCTTTCAAAGTGGATCAGTCCGTAACGTTTCGGGTTGAGCACCATCTGTAACTTCTCAGCGCTGCTCTGCGTCCTGTCACTGTCCTGTTTTAATCTGTGACTACCTTCTGCACTATCCTCCATTCCACCAACTTCCACATCATTTTCCACTTCCTTATTCACATTATTTTTAAAGCACAAAAAGCCGGGGGTCTCAGATTAGATCTCTTCAGGACACCACTGGTCACCGGCATCCAGGGAGTAAAAGATCCATCTACAACCATCCTCTGCCTTCTTAGGTGTTAGTCCTGAACCCACAAGCCAACTTTTCATGGATACAAAGTCATCCAACTTTCCAAAACTTCTTTCCTGGTTAACCGAAGGATGACCATCACATCCTCACAGAACTGATCCAGGCTCGTGAGACATGATCTGCCCCCTCACAAAGTCAAACTAATTCTCCCAAATCAGGTACTGCTTCTGCAAATTCTCGTAAATCCTGTTTCTAAGTATGTTCTCCAAAAATTTGCCCAGCACTAAAATAGGACACACTGCTTCCCGCAGTCACCCAGGGCTTCTGCCGAACACACAAGAGGACTTAATTATCCTTTTTTTTTCAGAAGCTCCAGTACAATTCCTTTCTTAACTTCGATAAGCTGTCGCACATCGGCCTGTTTAACGCTCTCCACACAAATGCCCCCTCACTGGTGAATACTGAATTTGAGTCTTCATTCAGGACCTGTCCTTCTTCCCCTCACTTCAGGGGCTTGTTTCATCTTCTATCCTGGACCAGTCCTGCACTCACTCTGGTCATCTTTTTATTCACATACATCTGGAACGGTTTGGGGTTTTCCTTAAAGCTACTGCAGAACTTCTGTAAACGTTTCCAGTTAGCCGAATTCCATTTTTCAGTTTGTTCCCGGCTACTTTCTAAATCTACAGTCATGTCTGATCCTTGCTTTCTAATCCTGAGGACAGCTTCCTAAAGATTCGTTCTTCCTCTTGACCAGATGTTTCACATCTCTTGTCAACCATGGTTCCTTCACCCTACCATCCTTTCCCTACCTGAATGGGGCAAACGTATCCAGGATCCAGCAGCGTAAAATAGCTTCACCTTCCGTTGTGCATTTCCCAGGACCTATCCGTTCCTGATTTATGCTTTGATGTTGCAGCATAATATCATCATAATTTCACTTACACAGTTAACTACTTTGCGAAGTGACACAGGACTGTGGGACGAGAGCGGGTAGTGTGATTAACTTGGACCCTGACACGGTGCTGTGGGTAGAGAGTGGCGCAATGGGATGGGTTGTGGGTTGTGGGGACATGGAAATTACCTGGTGACTGACGCGGGCCTGTGTGATTAGAGTATGTAACCCTCTTACAAAAGGAGGGTGCTGTACCCCTTATAATTTCCCTATTGACACAACCGACACTGCTCTACACACCGTCCTCACACATCTGGAGAAGGATGCTTATGTAAAAGTGCTATTCTTGGACTACGTTTCAGTGTTCAACACCATAATTCCCTCCAGGCTCGGCAGGAAGCTTATAGATCTCGTCCTTGACCCTGGCTTTCAGATCTCCAACAGGTTGTAAGAGTGGGCTCCCTCCCCTCCACCCCTCTACCCCTCTGACATTCAACGCAGGAGCCCCTCAGGGCCATGTACTGAATCCCCTCCTTTATTCCCTGCATACCCATGAATATATCGCCACCCATAGCTCCAATCTGTTAATTAATTTTACCGATGACACCTCACTCATCTCAAAATCTCATTCTAATCTCAAAAAATAACGAAGGAGCTTACAGGGAAGAAGATATAGCTCTGGCACAGTGGTGTCAAATAATCAACCTCTTCGACAATGTCGGAAAAACAAAGGAGCTGATTGTGGACAATAGAAGGAATGGAGACGGGCTAACCCTTATTGACATCAATGGATCTGGGGTTGAGAGGCTAAACAGCTTTAAGTTCCTCGGCCTACACATCACCGATGACCTCACGTGGTCTGTACACACCAGCTGTGAAGTGAGAAAGGCACAAGAGCGCCTCTTTCACTTCAGACGGTTGAGAAAGCTGGTATGGGCCCCGAAACTCTAAGAACTTTCTGTAGGGGAACAATTAAGAGCATCCTGACTGACTGCATCACTGCCTGGTGTGGAAACTGTACTTCCCTTAATCGCAGAGAGTGGTACGGATAGGTCAGCGCATCTGTAGATGTGAACTTCCCATGATTCAGGATATTTACAAAGTCAGTTGTGAGAGAAAAAGGGCCCGAAGGATCACTGGGGACTCTAGTCACCCCAACCGCAGTCTATTGCAGCTGCCACCATCCCGGAAGCAGTACCACAGCATAAAAGCCAGGACCATCAGGCTCCGGGACAGCTTCTTCCACCAGGCCATCAGACTGCTGAACTCACGCTGATTTGAGTGTTACATTGTCTGTTCTATTTATTATAACTTATTAAAAATTGCTATGATTGCATGTTTAGATAGAAACGTGACGTGTACATTTTTACTCCTCATGCATATGAAGGATGTATGAAATAAAGTTAATTCGATTTAATACCTTTCAGAGTGAAGCACAATAAAATATTAGTTTTATTATATTTTTCCAAAGTATTTTTTTTGCATTACTGCATAAATAGTTGAATTGATCTACTGAACTACAGTAAATTAAAATCTTCGAAGCGCTCCCCCTAACGGCCCAACCACGGATTTCTGAGCTCTCACCTCACCCTTCCTTTGACCTCAAGTCACATTCACCACTGCAGGGACCACGGGGCCTAGGCGATATCGTCCCTGGCCTTCTTCTCGCTTAGGGAGCAATCATTTCCTCTCAGACCCTGCGACATCAAGTCCGACACGTCTTCACGCTGTAATGAGCTCCCACTACGACTTCAGATTGGAAAGTGGGCTGGCTGTCTCCGCGTCCTCCCGGAGATACCCTGCCTCTCGTCGGCAGCCAGGGACCGTCCCGTCCGAGAAGCGCTAGGGAGGCCGTAGAGCGCAGATACTAAATCTCTGCGAAGGGTCAGAGAGTGAGAGACGGTTGCAAGGGCGTGAAAGTCAGGTCGGAGGAAGGGAGGGAGTTCGTCATAGAGATGGTTGTTGTGAAAAGCGGCAGAGAGTGAAATGGTCTCGAAGTTGGATTGGGGAGGAAGATCACGATATGGGTTTGGAAAGAATGGGTTCCATCTGAGGGGTGACTCAGATCGAAAAGGGTGGATGTTTGAGACGATGTTCCAATGGTGGCTGTGCAATCCCAGAATGCCTTGCGGTTAGGAAAGCTCTCTAACGGCTCACCGAACAGAAGGCTTTTCTCTGACTGACAATTAAGACCATAAGACGATAAGAAATAGTAGCAAAATTAGGTCATTTGAAACATCAGATCTGGCTAATACTTCTTCCACCAACCCCCCCCCCCCCCACACACACACACACACGACACAGACGTTAATCCCGGCCTTTTGTCCACAACTTTTGATGCTGTCCAATCACGAAACTATCAATTTCTGCGTTAAAACACCCAGCCTAGCCTCCGCAGCGGCATGTGGTTGATAAAGCAATTTCCCCGTGCCTCTGTTTTAAATGGACGCGTCTCTATCTTGAGGCTGTGCCTCCTTGTCCTAGAATCCCCCTCTTTGGGAAACATCCCTTCCACATCTGCCCTGTCTGGGCCTTTCAACATTATAACGGTTAAAAGAGATCCCCCTTATTGTTTTCCGAATTCTGGCGAATACAGACCTAAAGCCTCCACGCCAGCTGTATCGCCATCTGTCAGGAGAGTTGCTTAACAGCTGACCGCACATACCTACACAGGATTGCGAGAAGACCTGAGACGGGTGCTGTGTATGCAGGGCCCGTGGAGTTGTCAGTCACCCCTGCCGTCCGTCTAACAATCTGCTTGAAACCCTACAATTAGGCAGGGGCTGCCGTAACATCATGACAAAATCTGTTACAATGGAAAACAACTATAACTATAACTGGGCTATAAAAGAAGATCGGTCGCGCTTCTACCACCGATGTGTCATTATGCATGAAGAGCCAGAAGCGTTATACTGCTTTGAATTTGTGTCGCAATGCAGATTATTATATGTTAATTTAGTGGTTGCAATATTACTTTAGTGTTATATGTGTGAATTGTATGCACTGTACTGTGCACTTTGGTCCGGAGGAACGTTGTTTCGTTTGGTGGTATAGATGCACGGTTGAATAAAAATAAATTGATTCGAACTTTAACACTTTTGTATGTATAAATCTTTCTACAGTGTCGAGAATTCACACTGAAATTCATTCCCTGTTAGCTGATGCTTTGTGTAAGAATTATACGAATTCACCCTGCATTTCATTCCCTGGTAGTTATGAGCCTACACAGGAGTCATTACAAACGTTCGAATAGACGCCAGCCTGTATCTCACTCTCTAGTTTCCAATCATCTATCCTTCGAACATACCAGTGTGATTCCGAAACACAGCTCATCTTTCAGTATCTCTTATTCTGCAGATTATGCATCCATAATCCAGGTGACATAATAAAATATTAATAGGAGATACAATATTGTTTTGTATTTACAGTGAAAGTGCAGCTCTAATTGCCAAATATGTAAATACGACTTTTGACCTCACAACGCTACAAATTTAGTGCATCTGCAAAACAATTGTCATTGTTGGTAAAAATGAAATGAATACTGATGCTCTATCGGTTTAAGGATTTGCATGAATCCTGGGCCATGTGTACGGTGATTGAATTAGTTTGTTTCATACTGGTGCAAACTATGATAGGAGCTGGTTTACTATGTGAGGGACCACATCAATTTGATGCGCATATAAAATGCTAAAGGATCTCAACAGCTCAGGCAGCATCCATGGAAATGAATAAACAGTTGAGGTTTTGGGCCGCGACCCTGCAACAGGGCTGGGAATAAAGGGGGGAGGTGACAGAATAAGAAACTTGGGGGAGGAGGAGAACTACAATTTCGAAAGTGATAGGTGAAGCAGGTAGATGAGAAAGGGGGAAGAAATAAGAGGCTGGGACGTGATAAGTAAAAAAGGCAAAGGGCTGGAGAAGAATGAATCTGATACTAGAGGAGAGTGGAAGTTGGGAGAAAGGGAAGGAGGAGTGACGCCAGGGGCAGGTAATAGGAAGGTCAGGAGGAGGCCAGAGGAGGGAAGCAAAGACGTGGGGAGTGCAAAGGAAAAATGTAGGGAATTATAGAGATCGTTGTTCATGCCATCAGATTGGAGGATTCCAGGATGGAATATGAGGCGTAGCTCACCTGGTAGAATATGATGCATGTACGATCGGGAATGGGGATATGATCTGAAATGGTTAGCTACCCGGCAACTTCGATTTTTAGTGCCGGAAGAAATTTTAATTAATTTGATTAGCATTTTGTAAGCCCGGATACTCTTTAGAATATTGTCTTGCATTGAATATTAGTTCCAGGCTCTTCACTATATTACTGGAACAACATATCCAAATTCGATATATTTCTGTTGCTGTGAACGATAACCTAGTCAATTCTGAATGTGAAACACAGCCGTCCAATGACAGTACAACATTGGTCGATAATCACAGCGTGTATGGAGCGTAAAAATGGACAAGATTAACAAACTCAAAAAGAATGAACAAGATCGTGAAACCAAGAGTTTTGGTTTTGACAGTGTTTCGCAACTACATTCTTTGACTTCTCGAATCGGCATTTCTTCGTCTTTGAGATTTTGCAAATTGCTGACAAGCTATCCATACCTCATCACAATTGGTATTTTACTTGAATGACATCATGTTTATTTTTACACCAGCTGTTGGAAGGCACGTCAGCCCCGTGTAGTGTTGAATATTTAGCGTGCTGGTGCGAGTATAAATGAACGACTGTGAAGATTCATCAGCTCAGAATTTCATCAGCGATATCGCTGACAGCTGGAAGACAGGCTGAATCTCACAGATAATACTTGAAACATTTTACCGTGTGAGGAAGACATGGTACATAATCATAGCCGTTATTGGTGTTCCGGGTAAGGCCACAGGGGAATTAATATGTGTTGCTCTGTGTTTACGGTCTTTGGACTCATTCCGTTACTGACGGCATTGTGATCTTGGCGTTATCAGTGAGTGTGGCGCAGACATTGTAATAAAACCCTGTTCATTCAGAAGTTTTTTTTTGCAGGTTAATCCGTGGCCTCGGCTGAAAATAAACCCGGCAGTTGATACAGATGAATAACGCAACATTCTTTAAATTCAATTTTTTTAAAAAAAAGCATTCCGCTGTGTTTTTAGAAAATGCTGCAAGTTTGACGGGGACGCGGGGACGAAATTAGGGTTGAGATTTAGGGAAGAACGGTCGACATCAAATGTGAGTGAGATTCGACCATCGGGAGTATCGAAAATTCAAACACGAGCCTTTGTGCGTTTTAGTGCAACAGGGTTTGTTTCCACGCCGATTATCTGTGAAGTGAAGCGGGAGATAAGGCCAACACAGTTTTGTCCGTCGAAGAGGTCGGAGGGGGTAAGGTAGATGCGATAATCCGCTCTGGGAAAACGACAATGGAAGCATTCAATATAATGCTGCAAAACTTTGCAGTAACCCCTCAAAGAAGCAATGTCTACATTGTCTTTTCTTCAACAACTGGATGATTTAATCTTAAAATTGCACAATATATGAAGGGTGAGGCAGAATCATCAAAACTTTCTCATTGGATGCCTTGACATAGTGTGACGCAACCCCAGTCAGTTGTTGTTACATAATTTAAAATAAACAGGCCAAGCGAAGTCCCTGTACGCGAATGGCAAACGGGAGTTGAGTAGGAGACGAAGACATGTGAACAAAGGAAGTAAATTGGCTTTAAAATTTGGAAATTATCAGAGCCGGTGGCAGCGGGTTCTGGAATTTTAGGGCGAAGGCCAGAACATAGGTGACGGGATCGCGAGAATCAGCATCGTGGAAAGAGTTGTCGGGGTATCAAGGCGTTACACCTTCAGTAGAAATTCCAATGGTGGGAGACTTAAATTCCTGTCCCCAGAGCGCCCTTGATGATCAGTTGACAATGCCTCCATCCCAAACCCTGCTCCGCTCCTGTACCGAGCGCCGTACCCTATCATTCAGTATGCACTTGTTTGAGGCGTCTGTGACTGCTGCGTAACACAGATTAAACCTCCGGAAATGAGTTGTCTGTAATGTTTCATTGTACTTAATTTCCAGCTTATCTCTGCCCTTAGACCCACGGAGTGGCGAGACAGTAATACACACATTCTTTTTGTTGTCCCCCCAGTGAATCTGGTGGCCATATTATCCTGTCCCGGGGAAAGTGCGGCCTCTCCACCTGCACTACACGCTACCTGGTGGCCATGGTATCGGCGGATCTACTGACCATCATCTTTGAGGTCATACTGTGGCGGGTCAGTTATTATTACTTCCCCGGGACTTTCCTGGACATCACCCCCGTATGCAGCGCGATCTCTGCCCTGGGATTTGCAGCCATGGACTGTTCTGTCTGGTTCACTGTCACTTTTACGTTTGATCGTTTTGTCGCCATCTGTTGCCAGAAACGGCAATCGACATATTGCACCGGGAAAATAGCGGCGGTGGTTCTGACATCAACCGGCGTTCTGCTCTGTTTGAAAAATGTGTTCTAATTTTTTTATCTATCATCCAGTGAAAGTGGTTGACAATATACCCTGGGACTGTATTACAAAACCAGGCTATTATACGGATCTCGGGTGGATGGGACCATAACTGGCTTTCTACCGTTCTGACGCCATTGCTCCCGCGCGTGTTAATAATACTGTTCAACGCTCTGACAGTCAGACACATTTTAGTGACTTGTCGCGTCCGTAAGGGGCTGAGGGGTCAGAGCAAGGCGGAGAACCGAAGTGACCTGGAGATGGAGAGCAGGAGGAGGTCTGTGATTTTACTTCTCACCATCTCCGGGAGCTTCATCATCCTGTGGTCGGTAAATATCGCCGAATCCCTTTATCGCATCATTGCCGGACTGGATCAAAATAACTACAACGTTTCGGAATACATACGTTTACAGTCCGGAGAGATGCTGATGGTATTAAGTTGCTGCAAAAACACGATTATTTACGGGGTAGTTCAGTCTAAGTTCAGAGAGCAGTTCATCACCGCAGCGAAATATCCGCTCACGTCAATTATGCAATTAATTAATAAACAAAGTACTTAAGCTGCTTTGACAGGCAGTCGCTGTGTTTTCCATCTTGACACTGCAGAACTAGCGGTCATTGGAAAATCTGGCAGCGGGCGAGAATTACACTGGTTTAGGCGCCGAGAGAGACACATGGCGGGAACAGACTCTTCGCCCCCTACTGCGCTCGACATCTATTTCCTAACAATTATGACCATAAACAATAAGGCATTAATAATTAATCCGATCTTTCATATTTTTTTACAGCATTTTCCTGTTTTCGTCACCTCAACACCCCTTTCGATAATGAATCCCATACCCCAGATCGAAAGTAAATGCTCATCGATCACGTGAGCCGTTGCTTCTCCGTGACCGAGAGGAATCAGACCACCTCGCCTGAACCGAATTCACCCTGATCGTCCCGGAGATCAGATCGGGCTTGGTACATGCTCAGAGTGCGCAGGCAGTCCCGTAAAAAGGTTTAGTTAATTGCATCCATGATTGACACGTCCTTCTAAACTCAATGAGCAGAAAACATCCACGTCTTCGGAGATCCTGACTTTAATGTTCGAGTGTACCTGGGTGCAGTGAATTGGTGTTTTCTTCGTGATGATTTCTTCGGCACACAGAATGACCACCC